>NC_061511.1:136773633-136812213 GCF_022539505.1 Lolium rigidum
AATAAACCTCAAATCAATCATGTTACCTTGAATTGTATTGATATGGATCCAATCACAAGAGTTTGATATTCTTCTTTAGGCTCATATATAGGACAATCGATAGTTCCAACTTTGATAGTTCTCACATGAGAAATAGTATTAACTCCGCACGCTTTTTCAATCCTCTTGGGGAAATAAACGGTGTGTTCCTTATCATCAACATTGAAAGTAACCTTTCCTTTATTGCAATCAATAACAGCCCCTGCGGTGTTAAGAAAAGGTCTCCCAAGAATAATAGACATATTATCATCTTCGAGGCATTTCCAACACAACAAAATCAGTTAATATCAAGCGGTTATTAGTAACTTGAACAGGAACATCCTCACATATACCAACAGGAATAGCGGTAGATTTATCAGCCATTTGCAAAGATATATCAGTAGGTATCAACTTATCTAAGTAAAGTCTCTTATAAAGAGAAAAAGGCATAACACTAACACCGGCGCCCAAGTCACATAGAGCAGTTTTAACATAATTATTCTTAATAGAACAAGGAATAGTAGGTATACTGGGTCGCCCAACTTCTTTGGAACTTTGCCATTGAAAGAGTAATTGGCAAGCATAGTAGAAATTTCCTCATTGGGGATTTTCCTTTTGTTAGTAACAATATCTTTCATATACTTTGAATAAGGAGGCAATTTAATAGCATCGATCAAAGGGATTTGCAAGAATAAAGGTTTCATCCAATCACAAGAATTTATTATAGTGTTCTTCTTCCTTTGATTTTAGTTTCTTAGCAGGAAAAGGCATTTGCTTTTGCACCCAAGGTTCTCTTTCATTACCATGTTTCTCAGCAATAAAATCTTCTTTAGTATACTTTTTATTTTTAGCATGCTTTTCGGGTTCTTTTTCAACCTCTTCTTTATCGGGAGTATCATTCTTATCATTATCTTTATCATGTTCATTACCACTTTCAGTTTCAGCATCGAAATAGAAATACTATTAGGATCATTAGCGGGTTCGAGAGAATTCTACAACATTTTTATGTTTCTTCTTCTTTTTCTTAGATGGAGCACTAGTTTTAGTTTGTTGAGAATCTTGTTCAATTCTTTTGGGATGCCCTTCAGGATATAGAGGATCCTGGGTAGAGACACCACCTCTAGTTGTTACTTCATAAGCATGTTTTTCTTTAGCGTTGTTTCCCAACAAGTCATTTTGCACTTCAGTGAGTTGATCAATTTGAGTTTGAACCATATGAAAATGTTTAACAAGCATCTTAACATCATTGGAGGTTCTCTCCACAATATCATGCAATTGACTAATAGCTTGAGAATTTTCCATTAGATGATTCTCTACTCTCATATTAAAATTTTCTTGCTTAACAATATAATTATCAAACTCATCTAAGCATTGCGCGAGGAGGTTTTGAATACGGAATATCTTCCCTAGTAAAGCGCTGAAGGGAGTTTACCTCAATCATGGATGAAGGGGGAATTATCTCACATATATCTTCTATGGGAGGAAGATTCTTCACATCTTCAGATTTAATACCTTTCTCCTTGAGAGACTTCTTGGCTTCCCTCATATCTTCATCATTCAATTTAATTAAACCCCTCTTCTTCACTATTGGCGTTGGAGTTGGTTCAGGCGTAGTCCAATCATCATAATTCCGGCCTATTTTAGCCAATAATTCTTCAGCTTAGATCTGGAGTTCTTTTCCTGAAAACACAACCAACACAACTATCCAGGTATGCCCTAGACTCAATGGTTAGTCCACTATAAAATATATCAAGTAAATCATGCTTTTCCAAATCATGGTCAGGCAGAGCTCTAATAAGAGAGCAAAATCTCGCCCAAGCCTCAGGCAATTTCTCTCCATCTCCCTGATCAAAATTATAAACTCTCTGCAAAGCAGCATGTTGAGCACTAGCAGGAAAGTATTTCCGAAGAAAACATTAAGCAATTCTTTTGGACTTTTAATAGAACCAGGTGGCAAGCTATTATACCAAGTTTTAGCGTCATCCTTTAATGAGAATGGAAAGATTTTAGCAACAAAGTAAGTACGCTTCTTAACATCATCAGAAAACAAGCTACTCAAAGTAGATAACTCAGTCATGTGTTCAACAGCACTTTCTTTTTCGAGTACCACAAAAAGGTGTTTTCTCAACAATAGCTATATGAGATAGATCAAGAGAAAAATCATAATCTTTATCCCTAATGTTTATAGGAGATGTGGCAAATTTAGGATCGGGAGACAGTTTATATCTAACGGTATGTTACGCAAGCAACTTTTTAATTTTTCTTGCATCAGTAGTAGCATTGCATTTTTCAATAAAATCATCATCAAGTTCCACATAATCTTCATCAAGATCATCACTAGAGTATTCAAGTTCAGGTGAATTAACGGGTGTAGTAACATCGGGAGTTTCGGTATTTTCAATTTGTCTAGACCTAGCAATTGAAGCATCTAGAAAAGTTCCTAATGAACCACTATCATCAAGCACGACAGAAATATTATCAGTATTATGAGAGTTTTCAGATTCAGCAGAAGTACCGACATTTGAAGCTTGTGGTGGTGAAACAAGTTTATCAATCAAAAATGGTGAATCAAGAGCAACAGAGGTACTCAGAGTTGTACCTTTTCTTGTAGTGGATGGTAATATGGCGACCTTAGTATCGCGAGTTTTACCCATGATGGAGAATTTGCAGCGAACAATATCAATCCAAGTGAACTTCCAAATAAAGCTATGCTCCCGGCAACGGCGCCGAGAAAATAGTCTTGATGACCCACAAGTATAGGGGATCGCAACGGTCTTCGAGGGAAGTATTACCCAATTTATTGATTCGACACAAGGGGAGACAAAGAACACTTGAAAGCCTTAACAGCGGAGTTGTCAATTCAGCTGCACTGGAAACAGACTTGCTCGCAAGAGTTTATCGATAGTAACAGTTTTATAGCAGATAGCGGTAGTGAAATAACAGCGACGAGTAACAAAGACAGCGGTAGTGATTTTAGTAAACAGACAGGATTAAAATACGTAGGCACGGGGACGGATGACGGGCGTTGCATGGATGAGAGAAACTCATGTAACAATCATAGCGGGGCATTTGCGAGATAATAATAAAACGGTATCCAAGTACTAATCAATCAATAGGCATGTGTTCCAATTATAGTCGTACGTGCTCGCAATGAGAAACTTGCACAACATCTTTTGTCCTACCAGCCGGTGGCAGCCGGGCCTCAAGGGAAACTACTTGGATATTAAGGTACTCCTTTTAATAGAGTACCGGAGCAAAGCATTAACACTCCGTGAACACATGTGATCCTCACGTCACTGCCATTCCCTCCGGTTATCCCGATTCTGTCACTTCGGGGCCATTGGTTCCGGACAGCGACATGTGTATACAACTTGCGGAGTAAGATCATAAACAACGAATATCTTCATGAATCAATAACATGTTCAGATCTGAGATCATGGCACTCGGGCCCTAGTGACAAGCATTAAGCATAACAAGTTGCAACAATATCATAAAAGTACCATCTACGGACACTAGGCACTATGCCCTAACAATCTTATGCTATTACATGACCAATCTCATCCAATCCCTACCATCCCCTTCGGCCTACAGCGGGGGAATTACTCACACATGGATGGGGGAAACATTGCTGGTTGATGGAGAGGCGTTGGCGGTGATGGCGGTGATGATCTCCTCCAATTCCCCGTCCGGCGGAGTGCCGAACGGAGACTTCGGCTCCCGAGACGGAGTTTCGCGATGTGGCGGCGTTCTGGAGGGTTTCTGGCGACTTCGACTTCTCCCCCGTGCGTTTTTAGGTCGAGGCGAATAAGTAGTCCGAAGGAGGGCGTCGGAGGCCGGCCGAGAGGGCCACGCCACAGGGCCGCGCGGGCCCCCCTGGGCCGCGCCGCCCTATGGTGTGGGTCCCTCGGGCCTCCACCTTACTTGTCCCTCTGGCTCCGTCAGTATTCTGGGAAAATAGGCCCTTTCGTCAAAATCCCGAGGTTTTCCCGAAAGTTGGATTTCTGCACAAAAACGAGACACCAGAACAGTTCTGCTGAAAACAGCGTTAGTCCGTGTTAGTTGCATCCAAAATACACAAATTAGAGGCAAAACAATAGCAAAAGTGTTCGGGAAAGTAGATACGTTTTGGACGTATCAGCCACATCTCTGAAGTTATAAAGTTCTTACAAAAACTTGCTAAGAGTCCTAATGCTAGTGCTATAAACTTGGCTTTCACAAAACATATTACAAATGCTCTCATAAACACTAGTAGGAAAACCCTTATAGGCGAAGCTTAGTTCTGTGGCGCACCGTTTTGAATGCGCCACAGAAACTTATTTTGTGGCGCACGAGACTGTGTGCGCCACAAAACTAGCTTATTTTTGTGGCGCATTGCTGAACCTTGCGCCACAGAAACTATGTAGGGCCCACATCCTGGCACTCCCAATTATTAGCGTAGGTATTTCTGTGGCGCACACGGCCTGCTGCGCCACAGAAATAACTATTTCTGTGGCGCACACGGCCTGCTGCGCCACAGAAATAGCTTGCTCTGGTGCGCCACAAAAGTTGTTGATTCTGTGGCGCACTTGAGCTGGTGCGCCACAGAAATAGGGGAACTTATATTATCCCCGTACCCCTCCCCGCGCCCTCATCCCCTCTACCGCCGCGCCGCCTCTCTCCCTTCTCCCCCTCCGATCCGTACCAAGGCGCGCCGCCATGGTCGTCGCCGTCGCCATCGCCGTCGCCGCTGCCTTCCTCCGCGAGGGGCGCATGCCCCCACGCTCCACCCATCCCCGCCACCAGCAGCACATGCCGCTGCGGCGTGGAGGAGGAGGGGCCAAGGCGTGCGAGGAGGAGGGTCCGGCGCCGCCGCATCAAGGAGGAGGCCGAGCCGCCGCGTCCTCCACCTCCTCCACCCACCGCCATCGTCGTCAAACTCCTCCTCCACCCCTGTTTTCGGTGAGCTCCACCTCTACCCTCCCCTCCCTCTTCCTCTCCCGCACGAGCAAGGTGCTCGATGAAATGCTCCGGATCGTTGTTTCTCGGTATCTCCTCTATGCGAGAGAGGGGAGAACTCTCTCCCCTCCTTTGTCTGGCTTGGTTTGTTACTCGGTATCTCCTCTATGCAGCCAAGTGAAGCTATCTCGCTACTTTGATTGTCTTGCTATGGTAACTGAATCCATGCAATTGCTTGGTTCTGGACATTGGGTGATTCAATCTTCACTGTGCCAGGTTGCAATTGATGTCTAATGCAATTGTAATTAACGCTTATCACCTTGTATGTGCACGGGGATTGAATTATGATCCCATTGCTTGCGGTTGTTGCCTGTCAAGAACTGCATGAAAGCCTTGATTGCTTTACTTGAAGCTTTGGCTTTAGTAAAGTGTCATGTGCGAGTCATGCTTGCTATTGCTTGATTAATTGCTGCTATGCTTGTTACCGATGGAGCTATAGTTGATTAATTGCTGCTATGTTTGTTACTGATGCTTGCTATATTGCTTGATTAATTGGTGCTATGCTTGTCACTTCTTATTAATGAACCATGTGTTGGTGATGATTCGGTTAAACTAAATGGATTTGATTTGTTTTCCAACCTTTGTTGGAAACAAATCCAAAGTTTGAACTTTGTATAAGGTGATGAGGACTTGTTTACTTGGTGTGGATTGCTTATGTTATCCAAATAGAGATATTCACGGTAGGGAATCATGTAAATGAATGCCACTATGGTATCCTTTGAAGAAAATGGGAAGTTTCGATGGTTTAAAAGACTAGGTGATGCTAGGTTATTCGGTTGGTCTGTCAAGGTTGGTTTTATCTCGGTTAACATGGATTGGCTATGTGCTCTTGCTTACTTATGCATATCCATCTCTACTTGGATTGACTAGCTCGAGGCTTGGCCTCTCTCTTGCCAGCATCACTTTGTTACTACCAAGTGATGAGTAATCCCTTATGGACCCTAGCTTTGTTTTGAACTCAACTGAGTAATGATATATTTCTTTTTCTTGTTGGCTTTGATGAAATTAGAGATATCCACTGTAGGGGATCATGTAAATGAATGCCACTGTGGTATCCTTTGAAGAAAAAGGACTGTTTCTAATGGTTTTAAAAGGCTAGGTGGTGCTAGGTGATTCAGTTGGCTGTCAAGGTTGGTTTTATCTGGTTAACTTGGATAGGCTATGTGTTCTTGCTTACTTATGCATATCCATCTCTACTTGGATTGACTAGCTCGGGCTTGGCCTCTCTCTTGCCGACATCACTTGGTTACTACCAAGTGATGAATAATCCCTTTGGAGCATCTGCTCCATGCATGCTATGTGTGTTTGAGCATCTTGACTTATGTCACCATGGTTGCTGGTTTGGTGGTGTTTTTGTACTTGTCGATGATTAGATGGTTGGTTGATCACTCGTACACTCCGGGTGTCGCTAGTGAGCCTGGTGTGATGGCACAAATATCAATCTCTTGTGCATCCTACCTGGCCTCACTAACGCCATCCCGGGATGTTCATATTTGTTTCGACCAACAATGTATGAGGCATTCCATTTAGTTCATACTAGCTACTTCTTAATTGCATTGGCCTTTCTTCCATTCTAGTGCCGATGATTAAATTGTTTGGTCACTTGTACACTGCGGGGTGGGGCCACTGAGCTCGGTGCGATGGCACAAATATCAATCTCTTGTGCATCCTACCCGGCCTCGCTGACCCCATCCCTGAATGTTAATATTTCTTTCGACCAACAAAGTATGAGGCATATGATATCTAGTTGAGATACCACTTGGCTCTTTCTTCCATTTTAGTGCCGATGATTAGAATGTTTGGTCACCTATACGCCGCAATATACTTTGTAGACGAGCCCCCCTTTCCATGGCCGCCGTTCCGTGAACGAGTCCTCGATGAGACAACAACGCCGACATGCCTCTCCGGCGCAGCACCACTTTTCTTCTCTCGCCGTCCAGTACGTGAACGATTCCTTAATGCCAAGACGGTGCCAGCCTCCCTAGCATCATGCCGACCCTCGTTGTCGCGCTTCAGGCCGTGTCGATCACGCGCCCTGCACTCTTCGCCTTTTTGCCCGGTGAACGAATAGACTAATCATTGGAATAAGGAAGCCGATGACGGCCGATCGCAATTTAATCTTGCGACCGGCTGTCATCGGTTTCCTTATTCCAACGATCAGCCTATTGGTTCACCGGCAAGAAGGCGAACAGATGCAGGCGCGGGACACCGGCTTGAAGCGCGGCAACACGGCCCGGCATAATGCTTCGGGCAGGCCGGCACGGTCTTTGCATCAAGGACTCGTTCACTGGACAGCGAGGGCCGGCGTGGTTCCGCGCCGGAGATGCGGATCGGCGTTGTTGTGTCGTCAAGCACCCGTTGACGGAACGCCGACCGGGAAAGGGGGCCCTTACGCAAAGTATACGGCGGTGTATACTGCAACTATGGTTTCGACCATAGTATTTGTGTTGACCAACAATGTATGAGGCACATATTCTATTTTGTCATTCCATTTGCTTTGAGATTTTCAAAATGCCGATGATTAAAATGTTTGGTCACCGTACACTCGGGGGTGGCGTAAGTGAGCCTGGTAAGATAGCACAAATATCAATCTCTTGTGCATCCTACATGGCCTCGCTTACACCATCCCTAAATGTTAATATTTGTGTTGACCAACAATGTATGAGGCACTTATTCCATTTTGTCATTCCATTTGCTTTGAGATTTTCAAAATGCCGATGATTAAAATGTTTGGTCACCGTACACTTGGGGGTGGCGTAAGTGAGCCTGGTAAGATAGCACAAATATCAATCTCTTGTGCATCGGACTTGGTCTCACTTACGCCATCCCTGAATGTTAATATTTGTGTTGACCAACAATGTATGAGGCACTTATTCCATTTTGTCATTCCATTTGCTTTGAGATTTTCAAAATGCCGATGATTAAAATGTTTGGTCACCGTACACTCGGGGCGGCGTAAGTGAGCTCGGTAAGATAGCACAAATATCAATCTCTTGTGCATCGGACTTGGTCTCACTTACACCGTCCCTGAATGTTAATATTTGTGTTGACCAACAATGTATGAGGCATTTATTCCATTTCTCTTGTGCATCGGACTTGTTGGTCTCACTTTCTTCCATTTTCATCATAGTAGGAACTGGATGAAGGACCCCGATGCAAGCGAGCCCGGTGGGTAGAGATGACGGAGCAAAGGAGGAACCGGATGAAGACTACTTTGTATCTCGAAATTGTGAATTTTGTATGAATTAAGAGTTGTATGCAAAACATTTGACACTTGCCACTATATATGTATCTCGATCGGGCTCTAAGTAATGTGATGATGATGTCTATGTTATATCCGTGCAATGTACATGATATTTATATTATATACTGAATGTTGCTTGTATATAACCTGTGTATACGTGTATCACGTATTGTTGTCTATAAACTGCATGTGTATAGCAGGCAGCACAAAATCGTGTATAATACAAGCAAATTCTGTGGCGCACTAAAAACCAATTTTGTGGCGCACGCTTTTCTGTGGCGCACGTAAGAACAAGTGCACCACAGAAACCTTAATTCTGTGGCGCATGGGCAGGTGCGCCACAGAAATCTTATTTTTGTGGCGACGTTTCTGTGGCGCACCTCCCATGCGCCACAGAATCCATTTTTGGTGCGCCACTGATGAGGCTTTTCCTACTAGTGAAAAGCTAGAGAAAAGAAACTAGAACGTGAAGCTTCTATTCCTAGGAAGCTAGAGGATGGTTGGGTGCCCATCATTAAGATGAAGGTCAATGACTTTGATCGTAACGCCTTATGTGATCTTGGTGCAAGTATTTCCGTTATGCCTAAGAAAATTTATGATATGCTTGACTTGCCACCATTGAAGAATTGTTATTTGAATGTTAATCTTGTTGATAATGCTACAAAGAAACCTTTGGGGAGAGTTGATGATGTTCGCATTACCATTAACAATAACCTTGTCCCCATTGATTTTGTTGTCTTGGATATTGAATGCAATGCATCTTGTCCCATTATATTGGGAAGACCTTTTCTTCGAACTGTTGGAGCTATCATTGATATGAAGGAAGGTAATATTAAATATCAATTCCCTCTCAAGAAAGGTATGGAACACTTCCCTAGAAAGAGAATGAAGTTGCCTTTTGATTCTATTATTAGAACAAATTATGATGTTGATACTTCGTCTCTTGATAATACTTGATATACACTTTCTGCGCCTAGCTGAAAGGCGTTAAAGAAAAGCGCTTATGGGAGACAACCCATGTTTTTACTACAGTACTTTTATTTTATATTTGAGTCTTGGAAGTTGTTACTACTGTAGCAACCTCTCCTTATCTTAGTTTTGTGCATTGTTGTGCCAAGTAAAGCCGTTGATAGTAAGGTTCATACTAGATTTGGATTACTGCGCAGAAACAGATTTCTTTGCTGTCACGAATCTGGGCCTAATTCTCTGTAGGTAACTCAGAAAATTATGCCAATTTACGTGAGTGATCCTAAGATACGTACGCAACTTTCATTCAATTTGAGCATTTTCATCTGAGCAAGTCTGGTGCCTCAATAAAATTCGTCTTTACTGAACTGTTCGTTTTGACAGATTCTGCCTTTTATTTTGCATTGCCTGTTTTGATATGCTTGATGGATTTTTCTATTCCATTGACTTTCGGTAGCTTTTTGCAATGTCCAGAAGTGTTAAGAATGATTATGTCACCTCTGAACATGTAAATTTTGATTGTGCACTAACCCTCTAATGAGTTGTTTTGAGTTTGGTGTGGAGGAAGTTTTCAAGGATCAAGAGAGGGAGATGATACGATATGATCAAGGAGAGTGAAAGCTCTAAGCTTGGGGATGCCCCGGTGGTTCACCCCTGCATATTTTAAGAAGACTCAAGCGTCTAAGCTTGGGGATGCCCAAGGCATCCCCTTCTTCATCGACAACATTATCGGGTTCCTCCCCGAAACTATATTTTTATTCCATCACATCTTATGTGCTTTGCTTGGAGCGTCGGTTTGTTTTTATTTTTGTTTTTGTTTCAATAAAATGGATCCTAGCATTCATTGTGTGGGAGAGAGACACGCTCCGCTGTTGCATATGGACAAATATGTCCTTAGGCTTTACTCATAGTATTCATGGCGAAGGTTGAATCTTCTTCGTTAAATTGTTATATGGTTGGAATCGGGAAATGCTACATGTAATAATTCTAAAATGTCTTGAATAATTTGATACTTGGCAATTGTCGTGCTCATGTTTAAGCTCTTGCATCATATACTTTGCACCTATTAATGAAGAAATACATAGAGCTTGCTAAAATTTGGTTTGCATAATTGGTCTCTCTAAAGTCTAGATAATTTCTAGTATTGAGTTTGAACAACAAGGAAGACGGTGTAGAGTCTTATAATGTTTACAATATGTCTTTTATGTGATTTTTGCTGCACCGGTTCATCCTTGTGTTTGTTTCAAATAACCTTGCTAGCCTAAACCTTGTATCGAGAGGGAATACTTCTCATGCATCCAAAGTCCTTGAGCCAACCACTATGCCATTTGTGTCCACCATACCTACCTACTACATGGTATTTCTCCGCCATTCCAAAGTAAATTGCTTGAGTGCTACCTTTAAAATTTCCATTCTTTACCTTTGCAATATATAGCTCATGGGACAAATAGCCTAAAAACTATTGTGGTATTGAATATGTACTTATGCACTTTATCTCTTATTAAGTTGCTTGTTGTGCGATAACCATGTTCCCGGGGACGCCATCAACTACTCTTTGTTGAATATCATGTGAGTTGCTATGCATGTCCGTCTTGTCTGAAGTAAGGGAGATTTACCACTCATTTAATGGTTAGAGCATGCATAATGTTAGAGAAGAACATTGGGCCGCTAACTAAAGCCATGATCCATGGTGGAAGTTTCGAGTTTTGGACATATATCCTCAATCTCATATGAGAACATTAATTGTTGCTACATGCTTATGCATTAAAGAGGAGTCCATTATCTCGTTGTCTATGTTGTCCCGGTATGGATGTCTAAGTTGAGAATAATCAAAAGCGAGAAATTCAATGCGAACTTTCTCCTTAGACCTTTGTACGAGGCGGCATAGAGGTACCCCTTTGTGACACTTGGTTAAAACATGTGTATTGCGATGACAATCCCGGTAATCCGAGCTAATTAGGACAAGGTGCGGGCACTATTAGTATACTATGCATGAGGCTTGCAACTTGTAAGATATAATTTACATGATACATATGCTTTATACTACCGTTGACAAAATTGTTTCTTGTTTTCAAAATCAAAGCTCTAGCACAAATATAGCAATCAATGCTTCCCTCTGTGAAGGGACTTTCTTTTACCTTTATGTTGAGTCAGTTCACCTATCTCTCTCCACCTCAAGAAGCAAACACTTGTGTGAACTGTGCATTGATTCCTACATACTTGCATATTGCACTTGTTATATTACTTTACATTGACAATATCCACAAGATATACATGTTATAAGTTGAAAGCAATAGCTGAAACTTCAATCTTCCTTTGTGTTGCTTCAATACCTTTACTTTGATTTATTGCTTTATGAGTTAACTCTTATGCAAGACTTATTGATGCTTGTCTTGAAAGTACTATTCATGAAAAGTCTTTGCTTTATGATTCATTTGTTTACTCATGTCATTACCATTGTTTTGATCGCTGCATTCATTACATATGCTTACAATAGTATGATCAAGGTTATGATGGCATGTCACTCCAGAAATTATCTTTGTTATCGTTTACTTGCTCGGGACGAGCAGGAATTAAGCTTGGGGATGCTGATACGTCTCCAACGTATCGATAATTTCTTATGTTCCATGCCACATTATTTATGATATCTACATGTTTTATGCATACTTTATGTCATATTTATGCATTTTCCGGCACTAACCTATTAACGAGATGCCGAAGAGCCGATTCGTTGTTTTACGCTATTTTTGGTTTCAGAAATCCTAGTAAGGAAATATTCTCGGAATTGGACGAAATCAACGCCCAGGGGCCTATTTTTGCACGAAGCTTCCAGAAGACCGAAGGACTTATGAAGTGGGGCCACGAGGTGGCCAGACAACAGGGCGGCGCGGCCTGGGCCTTGGCCACGCGGCCCTGGTGTGTGGGCCCCTCGTGACGCCCCTTGACCTGCCCTTCCGCCTACATATAGTCTTCGTCGCGAAACCCCCGATGCCGAGAGCCACGATACGGAAAACCTTCCAGAGACGCCGCTGCCGCCAATCCCATCTCGGGGGATTCGGGAGATCGCCTCGGCACCTCGCCGGAGAGGGAATCATCTCCCGGAGGACTCTTCACAGCCATGGTCGCCTCCGGAGTGATGAGTGAGTAGTTCACCCTGGACTATGGGTCCATAGCGGTAGCTAGATGGTCGTCTTCTCCTTATGTGCTTCATTTTCGGATCTTGTGAGCTGCCTAACATGATCAAGATCATCTATACGTAATGCTATATGTTGTGTTTGTTGGGATCCGATGGATAGAGAATACTATGTTATGTTGATTATCAATCTATTACCTATGTGTTTTTTATGATCTTGCATGCTCTCCGTTATTAGTAGAGGCTCGGCCAAGTTTTTACTCTTAACTCCAAGAGGGAGTATTTATGCTCGATAGTGGGTTCATGCCTCCATTAAATGCAGGACGGTGACGAGAAAGTTCTAAGGTTGTGGATGTCTTGTTGCCACTAGGGATAAAACATTGATGCTATGTCCGAGGATGTAGTTATTGATTACATTACGCACCATACTTAATGCAATTGTACTGTTGTTTGCAACTTAATACTGGAAGGGGTTCGGATGATAACTCTGAAGGTGGACTTTTTAGGCATAGATGCATGCTTGGATAGCGGTCTATGTACTTTGTCGTAATGCCCAATTAAATCTCACTATACTCATCATATCATGTATGTTCATGGTCATGCCCTCTCTATTTGTCAATTGCCCAGCGTAATTTGTTCACCCAACATGCTATTTATCTTATGGGAGAGACACGTCTAGTGAGCTGTGGACCCCGGTCCATTCCTTTACATCGAATACAATCTCTTGCAATACTTATTCTACTTGTTTTGTGCAAACAATCATCATCCACACTATACATCTAATCCTTTGTTACAGCAAGCCGGTGAGATTGACAACCTCACTGTTACGTTGGGGCAAAGTACTTTGGTTGTGTTGTGCAGGTTCCACGTTGGCGCCGGATTCTCTGGTGTTGCGCCGCACTACATCCCGCCGCCATCAACCTTCGACGTGCTTCTTGGCTCATCCTGGTTCGATAAACCTTGGTTTCTTTCCGAGGGAAAACTTGGTGCAGTCGACACGTCCGTTGGGAACCCCAAGAGGAAGGTGAGATGCGTACAGTAGCAAGTTTTCCCTCAGAAAGAAACCAAGGTTTATCGAACCAGTAGGAGCCAAGAAGCACGTTGAAGGTTGATGGCGGCGGAGTGTAGTGAGGCGCAACACCAGGGATTCCGGCGCCAACGTGGAACCTGCACAACACAATCACAAAACTTTGCCCCAACGTAACAGTGAGGTTGTCAATCTCACCGGCTTGCTGTAACAAAGGATTAGATGTATAGTGTGAATGATGATGATTGTTTGCGAAGAACAGTAAAGAACAATTGCAGTAGATTGTATTTCAGATGTAAAGAATAGGACCGGGGTCCACAGATCACTAGTGGTGTATCTCCCATAAGATAAGCAGATGTTGGGTGAACAAATTACAGTTGGGCAATTGAAAAATAAAGAAGGCATAACAATGCACATACATATATCATGATGAGTACTATGAGATTTAATCAGGGCATTACGACAAAGTACATAGACCGCTATCCAGCATGCATCTATGCCTAAAAAGTCCACTTTCAGGTTATCATCCGAACCCCTTCCAGTATTAAGTTGCAAACAACAGACAATTGCATTAAGTATGGTGCGTAATGTAATCAACACAAATATCCTTAGACAAAGCATCGATGTTTTATCCCTAGTGGCAACAGCACATCCACAACCTTAGAACTTTCTCATCACTGTCCCAGATTTAATGGAGGCATGAACCCACTATCGAGCATAAATACCCCCTCTTGGAGTCACAAGTATCAACTTGGCCGAGCCTCTACTAGCAATGGAGAGCATGCAAGAACATAAATAACATATATGATAGATTGATAATCAACTTGACATAGTATTCAATATTCATCGGATCCCAACAAACACAACATGAAGAATTACGGATAGATGATCTTGATCATGATAGGCAGCTCACAAGATCTAACATGATAGCACAATGAGGAGAAGACGACCATCTAGCTACTCGTTATGGACCCATAGTCCAGGGGTGGACTACTCACACATCGATCCGAGGCGATCATGGCGATGAAGAGACCTCCGGGAGATGATTCCCCTCTCCGGCAGGGTGCCGGAGGCGATCTCCTGAATCCCCCGAGATGGGATTGGCGGCGGCGGCGTCTCTGGAAGGTTTTCCGTATCGTGGCTCTCGGTATTGGGGGTTTCGCGACGAAGACCTTAAGTAGGCGGAAGGGAAGGTCAAGGGGCGTCACGAGGGGCCCACACAACAGAGCCGCGCGGCCAGGGTCCAGGCCGCGCCGCCCTGGTGTGTCACCACCTCGTGGCCCCACTTCGTTTCCTCTCCGGTCTTCTGGAAGCTTCGTGCAAAAATAGGACCCTGGCCGTTGATTTCGTCCAATTCCGAGAATATTTCCTTACTAGGATTTCTGAAACCAAAAACATCAGAAAACAGACAATCGGCTCTTCGGCATCTCGTCAATAGGTTAGTGCCGGAAAATGCATAATAATGACATATAATGTGTATAAAACATGTGAGTATCATCATAAAAGTAGCATGGAACATAAGAAATTATAGATACGTTTGGGACGTATCAGTCATTCTCTCTATTGAACTTGATCTTCCCCTCTTGAGCATCCCTCACTGCGTCAATAAGGGCTTGGGTGGCCTGGCCAACCGCGACTAAAGCTCCTCCCGTCCACCAGCTATCCACCGAGCGCGCTGGGCCCAGGTCTTTAGTCGTGGTTCGCCGAACCGCGACTAAAGACCCCTTTAGTTGCGGTTCCTATATTTTGGCGACTAATGGGGGTGGACGGAAGCCTCTTTTTCTACTAGTGTCTGTATGTAAGTATATCCTTAAGCGGAGTGTCTCATAAAATAAAATAACTAAAATGACTTTCATTGTAAAGTACATTTTAAATTAAACATAACTTAGATTATTTTTTATGATATAATACCTCTGTTAGTATATATTTATTAATACCAATCACGATAGAAAAATCTCATAAATAAGTATAAGAGTTTGATATAATTATACTTTAATTTTATGCATTGACTTCACCCTTTTTGCTTGGCCTATGGTGGAATAGAGCTAGTTTTTTCTATGAAGCCAATTCCTTGAGCCAAAAGGTTAAAACAAAGTTGTCAACTCAGAAAAGACAAGAGAGGAGGGATAGAGCTTGCAGATATAATATACTTAATGATATTAAAATAGAGAAGACCACTCACACAACAATATATAATCCATTAGTTATATTCGTTATTTGTATAAAACATTAATTCAAAGATGCACGTCTGTTTTCGTTATTTTCACACTTAAGGTGTCTGTATGTAAGTATATCCTTAAGCGGAGTGTCTCATAAAATAAAATAACTAAAATGACTTTCATTGTAAAGTACATTTTAAATTAAACATAACTTAGATTATTTTTTATGATATAATACCTCTGTTAGTATATATATTTATTAATACCAATCATGATAGAAAAATCTCATAAATAAGTATAAGAGTTTGATATAACTATACTTTAATTTTATGCATTGACTTCACCCTTTTTGCTTGGCCTATGGTGGAATAGAGCTAGTTTTTTCTATGAAGCCAATTCCTTGAGCCAAAAGGTTAAAACAAAGTTGTCAACTCAGAAAAGACAAGAGAGGAGGGATAGAGCTTGCAGATATATATATATATATATATATATATATATATATATATATATATATATATATATATATATATTCATACTACACCCGAGTGTAGTTACACCCACATCTGTTTCTCATAATCTAGTAAGTATCTATCATACCGAAGAGTATGTACATGTAGTATGAAGTATATAAGATTATTTTGGTAGTATATATACTACTTTGTAGGAAGTATGCAGAATTTTTTACGTACACTAATTTTTTATGGATACATATACATGTATTTTAGATATATAGTCAAACTATGAGTTCATTTGTATTTTTTTCACCAAACTTAGTTTGGAGTATCTTAGATATAGTGTAGAAACATACTCAAAATGATAAAGTATCGTATATACTTCCGTATGGTAGTATATTGGATATGGGTGTAACTACATCCAGGGGTAGGAAGTATTTATCCTATATATATATATATATATATATATATATATATATATATATATATATATATAGGGTTGCACTATTCTGAAACCAGTGCTCAGAATATTATCTTGAGCACCACCATGCCTTACAGTGAGCGATTCGCGAGATGCAGATCAAGTACAACAACAGCTGAACCAATCGTCCCCAAACTCCACCGTTGGCCTGCGCTCGCGCGGCGGCCCTGCCACCTAGCGCGCCGCCGGCCCGGCGGCCCTGACTACGGCGCCGCCGGGATTCTATCGCCGACCACCGGTCCAGCTTTCCCGAATCCACTACACCGCGCCCGTCCTCGGCGCTGCCGGGATCCCGCAAGGCTTCTTCTCACCGCCACCGTCTTCCGAGCCCCCGACCGGCGGTCAACTCTTCTCCAACACCTGCCCGGCTGCATGCTCCTGCATATCCCGTCCGCCGCTGGCTGGGCCGCGAGCTCCTTCAGGTCCCGTCCGCCGCCGGCCGGACTGCGAGCTCCTGCAGATTCCATCCGCCGCCGGCATGGCCGTGCCCTCCCCGAGGCCCCGTCCGACGCCAACACGGCTGTCCCTACCCCTACAGCCGCCGGCCGCGACCTCCCTATGCTCCCCACTGCCATGGGCGTGCAAGCTCTCCAGCCAGGCCGAGCTCATCTTTGGCGCCGACCTGCACTTTCTACCGGCGGTTGCGTGATCTCCCGCCAATGGCAGGTGCCCTTGCGCGTGCTGCAGGTTGCCGCTGATGCTGGTGCTCCCACCTGGTTATCCTCAATATCCCCGAGCCGGAGCACACCATGTCCACGGTCGCGTCTGAATGTGAAGCCAGGTTTCTCTGAATTTCTTCGCGATGGGCAGCAGCCTGTAGTTCATGCTTGTTTCTGGTCTGCTAGTGTAGTTTGGCTAGCTTCTTTATTGTTTCAATTTTTCTTGGTTTGTAGTTTGCTTGAATGCTCGTACGTGCGGCCGGTGATGAAGTGCAGGAGCTCCCAATCCGTGGGCCGCGGCACCCCCAGCGCCGGCGTTGGAGAAGTGTGGTTGAAAAAAACTGAACATATATCACAAACAGGGGCCGATGTCACATTGCCAATTACACCTGGGAGAAGTGCACACGGGTAGTTCTGGGCAGCGCATGTTTTCAACATTGGAAGTGCAAGAAATTTCAGAATCTAGTAGATGTCATGTGCACATCGCCGCTGCAGGCGAGGACCTCCCTGTAGCAGACCGCTGCAGCGCTGCTGCAAGCCTCGGCGAGCGCCGCTTCTGAACTGCTGATGGAGACGACTGTAGTTCTTCTATCCCCGTTCCTGTACTTCGGACGCTGCCACCGTCACTGATGTTGGGCTAGAGATCCCCGTTCCTGTACTTCTGACGCTGCCACCGTCACTGATGTTGGGCTAGAGAAAGCGGTACTGTGTTTTGCATCTGCTCGTGATCTGGTGTGTCGCTGTGCTGCAATCGAGTGAAGGCAAAAAAAAAAGAGCAGTAAGGCTACGGAGCTTCTGCCACGGTGAGGGGATATGACAGATAAAGACCTTTGTGGGTGAGAAATATCATGGCATTACCGCATGGCCCATACAGTACCTTCTTTTAACGTAATCATACCATTGCCTTTCTTCACACTGCGTGCAAGTATGTGGTGAATGTGCCATTTCTTGTGCTCACATAGAACTAGTTACGTTTATCCCAAATATTGTTGCCTTTTAGTTCTTGAACGATAGTGTCCTAACTTCAAATTTGGCGATATCTGATGTTGCCCAGCAGTACACTTGTGTAAGACCGGCGTCAGTACACTTAGATGGAGTACAGAAAAACAGTCGGAAGTAGAAGCCTAAATATACTAATTTGGAACTACAATCTGTTAATTAATCTATACGTGCAGTTTCACGTTTTTGTGTGTGGAACGGGCAGCACAACTGATCTTTGGTAGTAAGTACAACCTTTTTAGGTCGGGCAGTACAAGCTTGTTTTTACTGAAAAAGAAGTTCACTGTTTGCTTCCGTGACCCGCAGTTCATGTTTTGTAAAGCAGCACCGTCTATGATGATGACCATTGGACCCTCCCTCCAACATCGTCTAGCTATTAAGCCTCCTTCTCCATGGCCATCAGTTTCTCCGAGTGAGATGGCATGCAGTCTGAAATTCACTAACTAACCACACTATTCTAAAACCGATGCTCAACATATTATTCTGGGCATCTTTCCATATATACATAGTATATGCGATCGGAGGAAATAAAAAAAAAGAGAACAAATTGCTTCTTCCCCAACCGTCCACGTCGTCCACTTCCCCTGATTTCTCCCACCGGCCCACCTCTTGATCTCGCCCCACATCTCCCTACTGCACCGCATCAAGGTGCATGGCCCCGCGCCACCGCCGGCCGACGGCCCGCCGCCAGAGAGGCCCAGCCCCGCCGGCGGCCGACGGCCCGCCGCACTGCCGCCGCCAGAGAGGCCCCGCCCCGCTGCCGCCGCAGCCAAACATAACGGCTGTCGCCGCGTTATGGGAAGTGCACGCCTTCCATCCGAGAAAGTACAAAAAATGAGTTTGAGCACTTCAATTGTGTTAACAGAGGCCATCACCGCCGGCTGCGCTCCCTCACCGTCGGCCAGCCGCGTTGCAGCGTACGCAAGGCAACAATCGTCGGCTATCGACTCGCGCGCTACCGGCCCACACTTGCGCGATGTCGCTCCTCTCACCCGCGCGCCGCCGCTCCGCTAGCCCCTGTGTCGCTGCTCCTCTGGCCCCGCGCTGCCATTTCCCATGACCCGCGCGCGATCGCCCCTGCTCCATGCATGGCCGCCCTATGCGCATTGTCGGCTTCCACGCCGCTCCCTGCGAAACCCGAGCCACCACGCCGACGGCCAAATCCATGCCGGAATCACCCGAGGAAGTTCTCTTCCATGGGAATCGCCGCGGTGCCCACCATATGAATAGCCGCCGGCCTACCCCTATGATGCCCGGCTCCGGCCACCGTTTGCTATGGCGAGGCGAGCTCAGGGATGAGGTCATCCCATGACGATGCCATTGACTTTTTTTGCTAATATTCCTCTGGAATTTCAGCTTTGTTTTCGAATCTGGATGGGTGGACGGAAGTACAAATGCGTTGCTGGAGTGCTCTTCACGCACTCGATCGACCCAACAAGTGAAATAATCGGACCTAAAAATATTCTTTAGGAAGTGCAAGATATTGTTATGGAGAAGTACAAGAACATGCTACCAGGAAATACATTTCCCGCCATTCAGAAAATAAATCCGAAAAATAATTAAATCCCGTCACCCAAGAGGAAGTTTAAATAGTTGACGGCGAGTAGTACAACCATTCGACACCAGCAGTACACCCACTTAATATAGGAAGTACAAGAAAACCGACAAAATCCAAATGTAGGAAAAAAATAGTACCGTCATCCGCGAGGAAGTACAAGCAGTGATCCCGAGAAGTACAAGCGGAGACTACAGGAAGTGCAAGCGGTAATTACAGGAACTCCAAATTGTCCAAAGAAAAAAATATTCCCACATAAGTTCACATAGCAACGTTGGGAAGTTCAAAAATTAAGATCCAGTAAGTGTAGAATCACTTAATAGAGTGTAGGGACAATCAAAATTATCATTCTGAAACACACATGTTTAGTAATTGTAAAACACACTAGTATCAATGCATTTCCAGGAAGTACAATCAGGAAGTCCAAGAAGTACAAGAACTGTCTCGGGAAGTTCAGATGCACGTGTTTGTGTTTCACATTTTGTGTGGTCGTGGACATCAAATGAAAACCATATGAGAAAATTATGGCCATTTTACTGAACACTTTCGTAAAAACCACGATGAGAAGTACAACCTCATTTTCCGAGAAGTACAAGGTCATCCGTGGTGAAGTTCAAGTACTTGACGCTGAGAAGTACAACCATTCGACACAAGAAGTACACCCACTTAATATAGGAAGTACAAAAAACCAACAAAATCCTAATGCACAAAAAATAAAAAATAAAAAACCTCATCCGCGGGAAGTACAATCTGTGATTCTGAGAAGTACAAGCGGCGACTGCAGGAAGTACAAGCGGTAACTACGGGAAGTAGACAGTGTTAAGATAAAATTTATTAGTTTTTCTGAACAGCTTCATGAAACAACATCAAAGAAGTACAACCGCATTGCCCGAGCAGTACAAGCTCATGTCGACGGAAGTTCAATGCTCTGTTTTTTGCGATGCGGAAATCTATTGTGAAAATCTCATTGTTTTGTTCACTAACCAACTCAACCATTGCCACCCAAAGCTTTATATGATAGAGTATGAGTCTAATTTCATTACCTACAATATTTCACCACAAATAAATGGATCTAATCCATCGAATTCGAGTCATTATCTCGCAAAGTATACCGGAAACATGATTTTAAAACTTCTAAAATTACTTTTAAACCGTTTGGATTTGGCAAAAATGGTAGGTACGAAAAAGATGCGCCCTTTCAACACCTTTCCAACCGTATATCATTTGCATTGTTTCAATATACCGGATGGAAATCGCGGGCAAAATCATTCGGTGCCCATCACATAAAACGGGCGGACAGTAATTCAAGTTATTCTTTTAAACTGTAAGGAATCAGAGAAAACAATTGGAATAAGAAAGTTGCGCCTAGTTCATAGCTTTCCAACGCCATATTATTTGCATCATTCCGACAAACGGTTGAAACAAATCATCCAAATTACCGTCCGCTCGTTTTTAAGTACGTCCGAATTTCGGTATTTTCAAAATTATTCAAAAACGGTGAGGATTTTGAAAAAACGTAAAACATGAAAAAGTTGCGCAATTTCATTATGTATCCAACGGTATATCATTTGTAGATTTCCGATAAGCGATTCGAAAATCAATCTAAAAGTTCGTTTTCTGGTCATATAGAAGCATTTTCGTATTTTCAAAATTAAATTTAAACCGTGCTGAATCTGTGAAAGTTGTGAACATGAAAAAGTTGCGGTTTTTCATTATCTATCCAACGGTATATCATTTTCACATTTCCTCCAAATGGTTGAAAAAATCGTAGTGTAATCAGTAGCTCTTAAGAAAATGGGAAGTTCAAGTAAGTTCCGACAAAAAGGTCAACCCTCTTATCCAGGAAGTTCAACCTTGTGTCCAGGAAAGTACAAGTCGGTGCTTAGAATATTATTCTGCAACTGGTTGCAGAATAGTGCTGGTATATATATATATATATATATATATATATATATATATATATGCCAATTTTTCTATGAAGCTTCCACACAACACAGTAACACTTTCTAGTTTTGCTAATATGATCCAGGCAATTGGAGATTTTGGAAAAACCTTGGATGGACGTATTGCATATGAGATGGGTGGTCCTTTCTTGAAAAACCTTGGATGGACCTATTGCATATGAGCAGGGGAGTAATGAACCTAGTTGTTCATAGTGCTAACGGAGCATTCTGTCAAGAAAGATGGAAAATACATCTTAGAGCTTGTTGACAAGTGCATTGACGACATAGGGGCAGAGAAGGTTGTTCAAGTGGTGACCGACAATGCCAGTGTCAATGTAGCAACAACAAGTCTAATGAAAGCAAAGAGACCATCAATTTTTTTGGAATGGATGTGCTGCTCATTGTATTGACCTGATGTTGGAGGACATAGGAAAGTTTAAACCAGTTGATAAGACCATTGCTCAATCAAGGCAAGTGACTGTGTTCTTGTATGCTCATACAAGGGTATTGTTTTTGATGAGGGATGTCCTTGGAAACGATCTTGTGCTCTCCGACATTACTAGATTTGCTACAGATTATCTAAATCTGAAAAGCATGCAAGACAATAAGAAGCAGTTGCAAAAACTATTCAGATCTGAAGAACTAGATGAGATGGGTTACCTCAAAAAGGCCAAGAGGAAGAAAGCTATGAAAACAATGATCCTTTCCGGAAACGTGTGGACACGGCTGTTAATTTCTTTGAGCCAATGGCTAATTTGTTGAGAAGAATGGATATTGATGTGCCAGCAATGTGATTCTTCCATGGTTGTATGCTTGATGCTAAAAAAAAGGAAATTTCTGAGGTTTGACAATGATGTGGACCGTTTCCAAGATGTTATTGATATCATTGACAAGAGGTGGGACAACAAGTTGAAGTCACCACTACATCTAGCCGGTTACTTTCTAAACCCCTATTATTACTATCCAAACAAGAAATCCATTGAGGGAGATGGACAATTTAGAGCAGCCGTGATCACATGTATTACAAGGATGATTGATGATCCGACGATTCAGGACATGGCCATTGAAGAACTCAAGCAGTACAAAAATCAAAATGATTCCTTTGGAGAGGACATCACAATAGGACAGAGAAGAAACAAGATTTTGATCCAGGTGATTTATATTTGTTCAATACTTCGATGTTAATTATTAAATTGTTGTTCATTTTGATCTCAAATTCTCTAGTGTCTTAACACTCAAAATTCTAGTTTATAATTACTTGATTGCAGCAAGTTGGTGGTTGAATCATGGCACATGCACACCGAACCTTAGGACTTTGGCAATGAAAATCCTTAGTTTGACATGTAGCTCCTCCGCTTGTGAGAGGAACTGGTCAGTATTTGAACAAGTAAGAAATACACCAACAAGCTTGTGAATTTGTGTTCTTACTTGTTAGCTTGATTATAATTTATGAAAGAAGGTTGTTTGCAAATTGATGTTCCCTGTTATTAATGCAAAAAACTCGCAACGTTCAATGTTTTTCGGCACGAGTTCATTCAAAGAAGCGCAACAGACTACTCCATGGAAAGATGAGGGACCTTGTATTTGTGAAATGCAACTCCAGGCTAATTCAAAAGAAAGCTAACAAGAGGAGATCCCATTGAGAAGGAAGTTGATGATGTTCTAAATGATGATGATAATGAGTTCATTACTGGGATAGTTCCCACAGCTGAATCTGAGGAAACTTAAGTTGTACAACCTCAAGAATCTGAACAGGTACAAGCATCACAGGGAGCATCAACATCAGGAGCACAAATCAACAAGAAGACTGCATTACATAGGAAGAAGAGGAAGAGGAGCATGCATTCTTTGCTTAATAGCATCAAAGAAGACCCTGTGGAAACCTGTTCTTCATCTTCGGAGGATAATGACATTGACATGCACTCATCTGATTCTGATTAGTCTGAAACTCTAACTATGCCATTCTTATTGACTGCATTCCGAAAGTCCACTGTTATGCGTTTGACCTTATGGTGGTAGTTGTTGCTGCTTGCTTGCTATTGCTAGTTGATGCATTGCTGATTGGAAAGTTGAAACCTGTCAACCTGGTTATGTAATATGAACCTATGTGTGTAGTTGTTTGTTGTTGCTGCCTGCCTGCTTGTTGTTGTTGGCGGCTATGGTTATCTAATATACACTCCCTTTATTGATAAACAGTATAATGGTTTTTTAGTGCACATTTTGCATAATTGAATTTGAATTTCTGTTCATATTTTTTAGATTATACAGTATGAATATAAGATGGCTATTTTTTCTATATTTTTTCTATTTTTGCGGAAAATGCTGAATGGTTTAGCGTCGCTATAGCTCTCTTAGCGTCTGGAAAGTGCCCACGCTAAGAAGCATAAACTCTGGCCACGTGCGGCAAAGCCTAAACAAAGTGCCTCACCAGGATCTCTGCGATTCTCACGCGTCACGCGCTGCCGCAAACCGGCAGCTACGGCTCGCAGAATCCGGCGACACAGGCGAGTGGTTTTGCAGTGAGAAACTATGGCCTTGCCCACCTGTTTTCTGCGCCTCCGACTCCCGATAAATGCCGCGAGGTCACACAGGCCGCTCCCAGTCTCCAGCTTCTCCAAGCCACCGTTGTGTGATACTACTGTGCCGTATTGCAACTTCCAGAGATCCGGAGTAGTTCGTTGAGGTTCCCTATTGCATCGCTGTAAAGTCGCGATGGACGTGTACATCTCGGAGGAGTATGTGGCCAAGCGGCGCGCCGAGAAGAGGGCGGCGGCGCGGAGGGCAGTGATGGCGGTGCACGGTGGCGAGAAGAAGGCGGGGCCGGGGAGCAGCCGGTGGACTGCGTCATGGGCGTACGCCGAGCAGAGGAAGGCCAATGCCAATGTTGCCGAGGGGAGAGTCGAGGACGTCTTTCTTGCCTACTTATCGGCCTAGATGTGTCGTCCCGTTCCATGTGCTGCCAACGACGGCAGATGGTTCATTAGTAGGTAATAGAAGTACATCAGTAGAACACTGGATTTTTTTTTCTTGGCTGCATTTATCTGCGCCGTTTGTACATTGTTTGATTTGATCGAGCGAAAGGTTCAGTTCAGCACTTTAGCGCGAAATTCTTTGCAGTAAGAAGGATACCTCATCTTCTGTTCATCCAATGGATGCATCTATTTATTCATCACACACAACAACAATTTTTTTTTTTTTTGAGATCACACAACAACAAATTTGATTACACTTTTGTGGTTCTGAATCTGAACACTAGGTACAGCAACTCAAGTGAATCTATTGGTAAATTACAGGGCAAAATTTTACATTGTGTGGTTCTGCATCTGAACAAGATTGCAGCAACTCAGTTACGAAATGAAGAGGACAAGTTATTGTCTGTACTTCAAACATAAGAGGATGCAACAAAAATGCAGCAGACAGTCAGGATCTAGGACTTGTGAACTGCTGAATACCCAAGCGTATGCTCGTTCTGCGCAGGAGCAGTGACATACAGCACGACAGTTGCGCCCAGTAGCAAGACAACAAGGGCGGTGAAGTTTACCAGCAGGGCTTCCGAGCTGTACCTGCCCAGGCCCCCGGTCTGAAGGAAGGTGAGCTTCTCCAGGAATCCCAGCTCGGCTGCGAGCAGCGCCAGCACGTAGACGAAGAGCCCAGCACGAACATGCCATGGTAGCATGGCACGCCGGACTGTTGGGGAAGCACCGGGGAAGAAGAAGGTGACAAAGCCAGATACCCACTGAAACATGAACAATGAGGTTTGAGATAATAGTATAATACCCACACAGAGCTGATGCAAACTATTTTCCTAGAATTATATCGAATATACACAAGCACAAGTACCATTTCTCAAAAAAGAAAAAAGATTAGACACCAGAATATGAATAAGATCGGAACACCTTATGCTCAGAATTAGTCTACTGATGATTTAAAAGACCTCCTCTTGTAGAAGCAAGCCACATCTACTGAGGTTCATAATTCACTCATATAGTCAATTTCCGATGAAAAAGCTATTTTGGAGCACCAGAAATAATCTTTTTGCACAGGCCAAAAAAAATAACATTATTTCACGAACTTTGTGTGCGAGCATAGAATGTCTGGAAGTACACCCCGATATTCTTTTTCGGAATTTTTGGATATTTTAAAATATGTTTTTCTAGCAGAGGGTATATCTACACCTATGAGCCAAAATGGATTCCCCATGAAGAGAAGCCATAAAACTTAAACTGGGTTGTCTACAGGAGAAAGAATTTAAGATTATACAGTCTGCATGAATGGTTCATGCTGGGAAGTCACTACCAATGATTTTTAACCTTATCATCAGAGAATATAAAGAGACCAAATACATTTGATTTAAGGAATTTTGCGTTCATTGCTCACGGATCATCAATTAGTTGGTACTCCTTTATCATGCAAGACGCATCATGATAGCTCTTTTATGATGTTTGATTGGTTATCTCCGAATAAACCATTTCTCCCCTGTACAGAGGGGAACACAGCACAAGACATTTCAATGCTTAAAATTCCTGAGAAATTGTCTGGAGGCAGAAACACAACTAGTATTTTGATAAATACCCAAGGTGGTCTGCTCCTACTGGAGAACTCCCTTCGTGTCACTTAAGCTCAGTGTGGTATTACTAAATTCACAGTTGCAAGCAGTAAATGCAATAAAACTGTAGTCATATCAATTTCCGCAATTTGTAGAATTCAGATTATACAAATGGTAACGATTTACATGCATTGGTTATCTCCTAATAAAACATTTCTCCCTGATGGAGAGCATAACACAAAACAAGATATTTCAATGCTTAGAATTTCTGAGAAATTGTGCACGCCACCCGCACAAATGCAACTAGTATTTTGATAAATGCACAAGTTGGTCTGCTCCTACCGGTGAACATTCAGGTTTGAGGTAATACCCACACAAAGCTGACCATAACTATCCCTACAGTTATCTTATACACAAGCATAATTACGGTATCAAGAAATAAAAAAGAGTAGCCACCGGAATATGAACAAAATCCAAAAACCATATGTTCAGAATATTTTTTATCGATACTTTAAAGTTCAAATAACCTCCTCTTTTAGAAGCAAGCCACATCAAATGAGGTTCATAGTTCACTCGTATAGTCAATGAAGAGGAGCCATAAAACTTAAACTGGGTAGAGCAGAAAATATAAAGAGACGGAATACATTTGATTTAAGGAATTTTGCATTCATTGCTCTCGGATCATCAATTAGTTGGTACTCCTTTATCATGCAAGACGCGACATGATAGCTCTGCTATGATGTTTGATTGGTTATCTCCTAATAAAAGCAGTTGCCCCCCCACAGAGAGCAGAACACAGCATAAGACTTATCAATGCTTACAATACCTGAAAAAAACAAGGTAGTCTGCTCCTACCGGAGAACTCCTTGGTGTCACTTAAGCTCAGTGTGGTATTACTAAAATTCACAATTGCAAGCAACAAATGCAATAAAACTGTAGTCATGCCAATTTCTGCAATTTGTTGAATTCCTATTATACAAATGGTAATGGTTTACACGGATTACCTGTAAACCGTACAAAATGATAGCACCAAGTCCAACCCAGGAATGCAAGCTGTATAGGTTGTCGATTCCACTTTCATTGTGAAACTTGAAGGCAGCATATACCCCAAATGATCCCAGAAAGAGCGCAACAGTATGAAGAATAAAATGCACCATCTTATTTGTGTCATGACTCCACGGCAATGTTTTGTAGCTCATTATGGCTACAGAAAAGTTAAAAGTAGCTTGGTCAGAATTGTTTAAATATCCTCATCGCAGGACCATCAAGGAAGAGAAGAGACCTGACCTTCACTCCCTGTGATGATGAATCCAATCAGCATAAGTACAGGATGAACCTGCATAATAGTGAGTTTGTAAATATTTGAGCACAGCAAATCCCCTCTATTGAGCTTTGCACATTAGGAATTTGGCTTATGGAATTGTACAATCCCAGTCCATCTTATCGACATAAAACCTTAGCTTGTATATTTATGCTGCATGGCTATAATTTATAGAGTACACTCATTTATATGGGATTAAAACTTCAAAATGGCCTTCAGCAAAGATATTCGAAGACAAAACCTGAAGTCTTCCTTTCCAACCTAGATGCATCTGACTGACTTACGATGGACAGGAAGGGAAATTAATTGCATCGTCAAGATTCAGCTAAGACCAGCTGGACTAGCATAGTACATTCTTGTGACCCAAAAGCAAAGGACGCCGCCATTAACCGGCACGCATGTGCCATTAATCAGGCTCAAGCAGTGCAGTACGCAGCCAAAGACATGGATTTGACGATAACTAAAGATCCGACCTACCCAAGGACAGGGGCGTCTGTCCCTGGATCCACGATCCATGAGCGGAGAGCTAGGGAGAAGCCGAAGTTCTTACGTACGTTAAAGATGAGCCCCTTGTTGGTGGGGGAGCTAAGGGCGAGGCCGCCGCGGAAGTGGACGCACCACAGCAGCACGAGCGCAGCCGCCGTGGCCGCGAGCGCGCGAGCAGCCTTGGCCGGCGCCGGCACGGCCATCTCCTCAGGCGACACAGAGGAACCGCTGTCTACGCGTTGCGAAGTCAAACTTTTGCGAGTTCAGTCCTATTCGGCCTAACGAATAACCAGGTGGGCCCTGGATAACAGTAAGCACGTTCCGAGATTGGGCCTGAAATCATCAAATGGGCTGAAATGATTCGGTTAGACCTGTCAATGTTCGATCACCGATGTTGTTGAGCCACAGAGACAGAGTTTCAAAAAAAAAGAGTGATATTTTCAGATGCTGTCCCTGTCACCGTCTAGTATATGTTGCCTCCTTTGAGCAGAATCAAACATACCTGAACGTACCAAAACGCACTGCCACAGGACACAGGACAAGAAAATGTCGCACTCGCACTACCAAGATATCGACGTGCTAAACACCAGAAGAAAAAGTCCATGGAAGGTAGCAGTCGACGAGCTGATGAGGCTGACGAGTGACGAAGGTGGGTGCTCGTGAGATCGAGCTATAGGCAGAGGCAGTGCCAGCGACGCGGCACCTAACCCTGGAACTTGCCCAACGGCCGGATGCGCGAACCTGAATTTGCTGTCTCGATGCTCTAGCCTGTAACCACGACGGCTCCGGCCAGGAATTCGTTTGCCGCTTCTTTTTCTGGCTTTTTCATTTTTTTCGACAAAAGGTATATATTAATACCGTGAAAATACTAATTATATTTAGCCTATGCAACAACATAATATACTAATGATATCACAGATACACACAACAACAAAATAAAAGTTAAAAAAAGTCCTGCTACAGTCCACGCAGCAACACAACCACCACCAAAATAACATGTGAAGTTTAAGTTCTTTAAAAACAACGTCTCTAATAAGAAAGTAGTGCACAAGCATCATGGTCGCCCGATCATACACTTGCAGAGGCGGATCCAGGAATTTTTGAAAGCCTGGGCGCGTCGCAAGCTAACTAATAAAATTCTCCGGCAAACATAAGCATCACGTGGGGAAAAAAGTACTTTTGCAATAGTTTAAATGCGGAGCCATGAGCCGCTTTCCGTCGCAGGAGATCTCGTCGACATGGTCTTCGATGGCCTCATTCATCTCCTCATCATGTCGTTTCAAAGTAGACGTGGAGGGATCAGCCATCAGCATGACGAGGTGATTTTCGCTTAAGTAAGTAGTAGCTTGGCGGCGATGCATTATGGAGAAGGAGAGGCGAAGAGATATGAGTGTCATTGTGTTCCATGGCGGAGAGAGCATGCACACTTATATAGTGGTCGTAGATAGGGCCGATCCATATATTTTGGGGGCCCTAGGGCGAAACGACACCAAGGACTCCTTTTTATAGTGGCTAAGCTTTTCTAGGGAAGGGGGCGATGGCCCCCCTACTCTGAAAAAATTCTTAAAGATATTCATTTATGTTAAATTTATATATCTTACTTAAAGTTTAAGCATGATTAGTTTTCTAGGTCCCTTAACAATCTCAGTCAAGCTTCACCACTTCGTCACACACAAAAAAACTAATTTTTTTATTATGCAGCAAGATAACTATTAGGGTAATGCAATATCAAACTAAATAATATTTACGTTTGAAAGATCCATGGTCTTCAGAATATTGGTGAAGATGTTTGAAACTATTTATTTCTATTGATCGCACGAACTATATACCATGATTATTATTTCTACCAATAGCTACTTGTGTACATGTGTATTGTTTGCAGCAAATAGAAATAATCAGAGAACAAATTATGAGGGTAAAAAATTATGAGGGTCGGTGTTGTTCTGCACATTTGAGAATGAGTCGGAGTATAAGCACGTTAAGCTACAACTTCAAACTTCTATATTTTCTAGAATTATTCCAAACTCCACTGCCCTAAAAAGTATAAATATAAGTGTAGTAAGTGTACAAACAAATCTTGGACTAGGGCCTTAACTGTTGAGAGTCCGGGGTGAGCGCCCCTCTGCCCCGCCCTATGGGCCGGCCCTGGTCGTAGACAAGGGGGCATGTCGTGCCATTAATTGTTCGTTGCCACAAGCGGGAGGGTGCATCAGTTAAATAGGTCAACCTACCACTTTAAGACGCTAACAAGGCAGGCATGCTGGCGGGCCAGCCAACTTTTAAAAAAATGCATGCTCGGCTTTCATGTGGTTTTCCAAGCTTAGGGCATCTCCAGCGGTCAACCCATTTGGTCCTCACGCATTCCAAATGGTCCACGCGTGCATACGGACTGGTTGCACATGTCGGTATTGATGGCCAGGGGTACTTAACCGCAGCTGTGCACAACGTCTCCCTGCCACATGGGTCTCCCTGCCACACGGGTGGCACCTGAACAGGCGGGTGCTACGCGAGAAGATCCGCCGCCGATGCTACGGTACGAGGCCGCCTACCAGCGTGCAGCGCGAAGACTTCTGACGTGTCTTACTAGCCTGGAAACACGAGGCGCGCCGGTCGATCCGCACTATTAAACTCTGCTCTAACACATGTGCGGAACCGTGCAACTTTTTAGTCTAGCATACAATACTAAGTATTTTGCTTCGGGATTTTGTGGATTTTTAGACTACATCTGACTATATCTAGGATTTTTCCGGATTTTTTCAAACTCTTAATTTTTATTTTTGTATTTTAAAAAAATACCAGGCTATCGTGTAGCTTACCATTTCTTGTTTTTGTGGTCGGGACAAGGAAGAAAGAAACTAACGAACAGGTTTCCATGTTGGTTGTTTGCTAGACATGCTTTCGTTCTTCGTCTGTGGCCTGATGGGCTGGTAGCTTGGTACTACCGCAAGAGGAAGGCCCGTCTAAAAGTGTAACGCCCGCTACAGCCGAAAGAAACAAAACGAGGCTGAGTGAATTGTGCCCATCGATTGAGAACGGGCGACCCTAGCTGGCGCTCGCGCGCCAGAATTAAATCGAGCGATCGGTTTCGGACAACCCAATTTGGGAATAAACCGCGTTTTCCTTTCGTGGTAATTGTGGACCACACAGGTTACGTGCCTTAATTAATTTGCCTTCTTCCGCAATTCCCTTTCCGCTCGTGACACAAGTTGGGTTGTCGTACGTTATTTTGCTTGCTGCACGTGGGCAATTCCCTTTACATGTTCACGTAGTAATATATTAACTATTCCCTTATTCTTTTTTTGGGCTAGTGAAATTTTAGGGTTAAAAAAAAGGGAGGGGAGCAGACACTTGCAAATGAAATGAACTACGACTTGCAACATGACAATTCCCTTCTTCCGCAATTCCCTTCTTGGTAACATAATAATGTAGGTGTTGGTTAAGCTTCCATATACATGTTGATAAAGACTGAATGGGAGTGTTGGTAACATATGGACTAAGGTGTTGATGAAGAGTTCATGGGAGGGTTGATAAGTAGGTGCCCGTTCCCTTGTTACCTTAAAAAACAAAAAGGACGAAATTTCATATAGAAAAATAATGGAAATGTGTAGGTAACACATGCACTTATGTGTTGATGAATAGTGAATATGAGGGTTGATAATTATTGTTTCCCTTGTTCCCTTAAAAAATAAAAAGAACCACCTCTACACACAAAAAAGAGAAATAAAAAAAGGAGGTAACAAAAGAATATATCGGTTGATAAAACATTGTGTCATTTGTTGATGAAAGAGTGAATGGGAGGGTTGATAAGTAGGTTCCCTTGTTCCCTTAAAAAAACAAAAAGAGTAGATGGGTTGGTAAAAAAAACATTGAGTCACCTATTGATGAAGAGTGCATGGGAGGGTTGATAAGTAGGTTCCTTGTTCCCTTAAAAAACAAAAAGGACCACCTTTGTGTACAGAAAAAGAAAGAAAGAAGATGGTAACAAGAGAGTAGATGGGTTGGTAAAACATTGAGTCACCTGTTGATGAAGAGTGCATGGGAGGGTTGATAAGTAGGTTCCCTTGTTCCCTTAAAAAACAAAAAGGACCACCTTTGTCTACAGATTAAGAAAAATAAAAAGGAGGTAACAAAAAGAGTAGATGGGTTGGTAAAAAACATTGAGTCACCTATTGATGAAGAGTGCATCAGAGGGTTGATAGGTAAGGTTCCCTTGTTCCCTTAAAAAACAAAAAGGACCACCTTTGTCTACAGAAAAAGAAAGAAAAGAAGATGGTAAAAAGATAGTAGATGGGTTGATAAAACATTGAGTCACCTGTTGATGAAGAGTGCATGGGAGGGATGATAAGTAGGTCACCTTGTTCCCATTTAAAAAAAAGGACCACATTCGTGTACAGAAAAAAAAAAGATGGTAACAAGATAGTAGATGGGTTGATAAAACATTGAGTCACCTATTGATAAAGAGTGCATGAGAGGGTTGATAGGTAAGGTTCCCTTGTTCCCTTAAAAAACAAAAAGCACCACCTTTGTCTACAGAAAAAGAAAGAAAGAAGATGGTAACAAGATAGTAGATGGGTTGATAAAACATTGAGTCACCTGTTGATGAAGAGTGCATGGGAGGGTTGATAAGTAGGTTCCCTTGTTTCGTTTTTTAAAAAAAAGGACCACCTTTGTGTACAGAAAAAAAAAGATGGTAACAAGATAGTAGATGGGTTGATAAAACATTGAGTCACCTGTTGATGAAAAGAGTGCATGGGAGGGTTGATAAGTATGTTCCCTTGTTCCCTTAAAAAACAAAAAGGACCACCTTTGTGTAGAGAAAAAGAAAAAAAAAGGAGGTAACAAAAGAGTAGATGGGTTGGTAAAACGTTGAGTCATCTATTTGATGAAAGAGTGCATGGGAGGTTGATAAGTAGGTTACCTTGTTCCCTTAAAAAACCAAAAAGGACCACCTTTGTCTACAGAAAAAGAAAGAAAGAAGATGGTAACATGAGAGTAGATGGGTTGATAAAACATTGAGTCACCTGTTGATGAAGAGTGCATGGGATGGTTGATAAGTAGGTTCCCTTGTTCCCTTAAGAAACAAAAAGGACCACCTTTGTCTACAGAAAAAGAAAAGAAAGAAGATGGTAACAAGAGAGTACATGGGTTGATAAAACATTGAGTCACCCGTTGATGAAGAGTGCATGGGAGGATTGATAAGAAGGTTCCCTTGTTCCCATAAAAAAACAAAAAGGACCACTTTTGTCTACAGAAAAAGAAAGAAAAGAAGGAGGTAACAAAAGAGTAGATGGGTTGGTAAAACATTCAGACACGTATTGCTGAAGAGTGCATGGGAGGTTGATAAGTAGTTTCCCTTGTTCCGTTAAAACCCAAAAAGGACCACATTTGTCTACAGAAACAGAAAAGAAAGAAGATGGTAACAAGAGAGTAGATGGGTTGATAAAACATTGAGTCACCTGTTGATGAATAGTGCATGAGATGGTTGATAAGTAGGCTCCCTTGTTCCCTTAAGAAACAAAAAGGACCACCTTTGTTCCCTTGTTCCCTTAAGAAACAAAAAGGACCACCTTTGTCTACAGAAAAAAAAGATGGTAACAAGAGAGTAGATGGGTTGATAAAACATTGAGTAACCTGTTGATGAAGATTGCATGGGAGGGTTGATAAGTAGGTTCCCTTGTTCCCTTAAAAAACAAAAAGGACCACCTTTGTCTACAAAAAAAGAGAAATAAAAAGAAGGAGGTAACAAGAGAGTAAATGGGTTGATAAAAACATTGAGTCACCTGTTGATGAATAGTGCGTGAGATGGTTGATAAGTAGGTTCCCTTGTTCCCTTAAGAAACAAAAAGGACCACCTTTGTCTACAAAAAAAGAAAAAAAGAAGATGGTAACAAGAGAGTAGATGGGTTGATAAAACATTGAGTCACCTGTTGATGATGAGTGCATGGGAGGGTTGATAAGTAGGTTCCCTTGTTCCCTTAAAAAACAAAAAGGACCACCTTTGTCTACAAAAAAGAGAAATTAAAAGAAGGAGGTAACAAGAGAGTAGATGGGTTGGTAAAACATTGAGCCACCTATTGATGGTAAGAGTGCATGGGAGGGTTGATAAGTAGGTTCCCTTGTTGCCTTAAAAACCAAAAAGGACAACCTTTGTGTACAGAAAAAGAAAAAAAGAAGGAGGTAACAAGAGAGTAGATGGGTTGGTAAAATATTGAGCCACCTATTTGATGAAGAGTGCATGGGATGGTTGATAAGTAGGTTCCCTTGTTCCCTTAAAAAACAAAAAGGACCACCTTTGTGTACAGAAAAAAAAAGATGGTAACAAGAGAGTAGATGGGTTGATAAAAACATTGAGTCACCTGTTGATGAATAGTGCATGGGAGGGTTGATAAGTAGGTTCCCTTGTTCCCTTAAAAAACAAAAAGGACCACCTTTGTGTAGAGAAAAGAAAAGGAGGTAACAAAAGAGTAGATGGGTTGGTAAAAATATTGAGTCATCTATTGATGAAGAGTGCATGGGAGGTTGATAAGTAGGTTCCCTTGTTCCCTTAAAAAACCAAAAAGGACCACCTTTGTCTACAGAAACAGAAAAGAAAGAAGATGGTAACAAGAGAGTAAATGGGTTGATAAAACATTGAGTCACCTGTTGATGAATAGTGCATGAGATGGTTGATAAGTAGGCTCCCTTGTTCCCTTAAGAAACAAAAAGGACCACCTTTGTTCCCTTGTTCCCTAAAGAAACAAAAAGGACCACCTTTGTCTACAAAAAAAACGAAAAAAAAAGATGGTAACAAGAGAGTAGATGGGTTGATAAAACATTGAGTCACCTGTTGATGAAGAGTGCATGGGAGGGTTGATAAGTAGGTTCCCTTGTTCCCTTAAAAAACAAAAAAGACCACCTTTGTCTACAGAAAAAAGAAAGAAAGAAGATGGTAACAAGAGAGTAGATGGGTTGATAAAACATTGAGTCACCTGTTGATGTAGAGTGCATGGGAGGGTTGATAAGTAGGTTCCCTTGTTCCCTTAAAAAACAAAAAGGACCACCTTTGTCTACAAAAAAAGAGAAATAAAAAGAAGGAGGTAACAAGAGAGTAGATGGGTTGGTAAAATATTGAGCCACCTATTGATGAATAGTGCATGAGATGGTTGATAAGTAGGTTCCCTTGTTCCCTTAAGAAACAAAAAGGACCACCTTTGTCTACAGAAAAAGAAAGAAAGAAGATGGTAACAAGAGAGTAGATGGGTTGATAAAACATTGAGTCACCTGTTGATGTAGAGTGCATGGGAGGGTTGATAAGTAGGTTCTCTTGTTCCCTTAAAAAACAAAAAGGACCACCTTTGTCTACAAAAAAAAGAGAAATAAAAATAAGGAGGTAACAAGAGAGTAGATGGGTTGGTAAAACATTGAGCCACCTATTGATGGTAAGAGTGTATGGGAGGGTTGATAAGTAGGTTCCCTTGTTCCCTTAAAAAACAAAAAGGACCACCTTTGTGTACATAAAAAGAAAGAAAGAAGATGGTAACAAAAGAGTAGATGGGTTGGTAAAACATTGAGCCACCTGTTGATGAAGAGTGCATGGGATGATTGATAAGTAGGTTCCCTTGTTCCCTTAAAAACAAAAAGGACCACCTTTGTCTACAGAAAAGGAAAGAAAAGAAGATGGTAACAAGAGAGAAGATGGGTTGGTAAAACATTGAGTCACCTGTTGATGAAGAGTGCATGGGAGGGTTGATAAGTAGGTTCCCTTGTTGCCTTAAAAAACAAAAAGGACCACCTTTGTGTACAGAAAAAGAAAAAAAAGAAGGAGGTAACAAAAGAGTAGATGGGTTGGTAAAACATTGAGCCACCTATTGATGAAGAGTGCATGGGATGGTTGATAAGTAGGTTCCCTTGTTCCCGTAAAAAACAAAAAAAGACCACCTTTGTGTACATAAAAAGAAAGAAAAAGAAGGAGGTAACAAAAAGAGTAGATGGGTTGGTAAAACATTGAGCCACCTATTGATAAAGAGTGCATGGGAGGGTTGATAAGTAGATTCCCTTGTTGCCTTAAAAAACCAAAAAGGACCAGCTTTGTGTACAGAAAAAGAAAGAAAGAAGATGGTAACAAGAGAGTAGATGGGTTGGTAAAACATTGAGTCACCTATTGATGAAGAGTGCATGGGAGGGTTGATAAATAGGTTCCCTTGTTGCCTTAAAAAACAAAAAGGACCACCTTTGTGTACAGAAAAAGAAAAAAAGAAGGAGGTAACAAAAGAGTAGATGGGTTGGTAAAACATTGAGCCACCTATTGATGAAGAGTGCATGGGATGGTTCATAAGTAGGTTCCCTTGTTCCCTTAAAAAACCAAAAAGGACCACCTTTGTCTACAGAAAAAGAAAGAAAAGAAGATGGTAACAAGAGAGTAGATGGGTTGGTAAAACATTGAGTCACCTGTTGATGAATAGTGCATGAGATGGTTGATAAGTAGGTTCCCTTGTTCCCTTAAAAACCAAAAAGGACCACCTTTGTCTACAGAAAAAGAAAGAAAGAAGATAGTAACAATAGAGTAGATGGGTTGATAAAACATTGAGTCACCTGTTGATGAAGAGTGCATGAGATGGTTGATAAGTAGGTTCCCTTGTTCCCTTAAGAAACAAAAAGGACCACCTTTGTGTACAAAAAAAGAAAGAAAGAAGGAGGTAACAAGAGAGTAGATGGGTTGATAAAACATTGAGTCACCTGTTGATGAAGAGTGCATGGGATGGTTGATAAGTAGGTTCCCTTGTTCCCTTAAGAAACAAAAAGGACCACCTTTGTGTACAGAAAAAGAAAAAAAGAAGGAGGTAACAAGAGAGTAGATGGGTTGGTAAAACATTGAGCCACCTATTGATGAAGAGTGCATGGGAGGGTTGATAAGTAGGTTCCCTTGTTTTCTTAAAAAACAAAAAGGACCACCTTTGTCTACAGAAAAAGAAAGAAAGAAGATGGTAACAAGAGAGTAGATGGGTTGATAAAACATTGAGTCACCTATTGATGAAGAGTGCATGGGAGGTTGATAAGTAGGTTCCCTTGTTCCCTTAAAAACAAAAAGGACCACCTTTTGTCTACGAGAAAAAGAAAGAAAAGAAGATGGTAACAAGAGAGTAGATGGGTTGATAAAACATTGAGTCACCTTGTTGATGAAGAGTGCATGGGAGGGTTGATAAGTAGGTTCCCTTGTTGCCTTAAAAAACAAAAAGGACCACCTTTGTGTACAGAAAAAGAAAAAAAGAAGGAGGTAAGAAAAGAGTAGATGGGTTGGTAAAACATTGAGCCACCTATTGATGAAGAGTGCATGGGAGGGTTGATAAGTAGGTTCCCTTATTCCCTTAAAAAACCAAAAAGGACCACCTTTGTCTACAGAAAAAAAAAGAAAGAAAGATGGTAACAAGAGAGTAGATGGGTTGGTAAAACATTGAGTCACCTGTTGATGAAGAGTGCATGGGAGGGTTGATAAGTAGGTTCCCTTGTTCCCTTAAAAAAACAAAAAGGACCACCTTTGTCTACACAAAAAAGAGAAATAAAAATAAGGAGGTAACAAAAGATGACATGGGTTGGTAAAACATTGAGTCAACTCTTAATGAAGAGTGCATGGGAGGGTTGATTACTAGGTTCCCCCTATTCACGTAAGAAACAAAAAAGAAACCAAAAAGTTCATATATAAGGAAAAAATAGATGCAGCTAAAAAAATGGAAATGGGTCGGTAACACATGGACTCATGTGTTGATGAATACTGAATGTATGGGTAGATAATTATTGTTTCCCTTGGTCCCTTAAAAAACAAAAGGACCACCTTTTGTCTACAAAACAAAAATAAAAGAGAAAATAAAAGAAGGAGGTAACAAAAAAGTAGATGGGTTGGTAAAACATTAAGTCAATTGTTGATAAAAAAGTACATGTGAGGGTTGGTACATATTTGTTGATCATGTTTTCATGATGAAGAGTAACATCTCAGATACATACATAAAAACACGAGTATGAACACGGGTATTATTCGTTTAAGATTTGTTCGGGTATAGAGACAGGCTTTGCATTTGTAACAAGGATCACACGCCAAAAACATAGTAGCCCTTATTCAGCTACACACTCGGACACTTGAATTTTCGACGTACACACAAGCAAATTCCTTGAAGATGTTTTCAAGTGCAAAACACACACTTTGCATTTTAGACAAGTAGTTCAACCCATTTACAAAAGCCTAGTATGAACATACACACTTCACGGAGCATAGAACACGGGTGTGTCGGCGGGGCATCATCACTCCAATCTATCTTCGGCTTCTTGTCCTCCGGCCAATCATCCCATCGACCCGCAAGATAATGAGGAGGGCTTGTTTCATAATACATGGGAAATTTCCGGGACGCGGCACTCCAATATTCATGCCCATCGGTCATGCGAATTTGTGTCCACCCTTCATCCCCACTTGGTCGCTTCGTGCCAACCAATACTTTTTTACTTTGGAGATGCTCGATGAAGAAGCCTCTGTGCCACCCGTTGAAGCTGGGTTGCAATGCTCGTTGGTGTTGCTTGCGGAGGTAGCAGGTGCCGCTGTCCATAGTTGCAGGCAAGAATTGTACGATA
>NC_061511.1:136812313-136843209 GCF_022539505.1 Lolium rigidum
ATCATCGCCGCCCGATCATACACCTGAATATAGTACCTTCTCTTAAAACAATGCATTTAATAAGGCTAGTGATAGTCAATTAAAGTCACGCCTTAACTTTTCACCTTGAAAGTTAAGACTTTAAACTTTACTCGTGTTGTCGCCCCCACTTAAATACGCTGTTACGAATCCTGAAACACCAACGAAGTTCCACATCGACGCAAAGACTTAAATCACCATTACTTAGTCCTCCAAACTCGACTTTCATGACACTGTCTACCTCTGACTTCACCATAGAACCAAAGATGTTCCATGAGGAAACAAATAGCAGAGCTTCGCGCCGTTCCTTTCTAAATCAAATGGTCGGAAAAAATAGGGTGTGCATGACCAAATTTCATCCGATCCAGCAAACTCCAGGCTTAACGCACCCATGGGAGTTTATCGGCGGAGCCTTAACACAACACCCCGGCCAAGATCAAGGAGGACATGCATTAGTCATATCTTCGTCTTGTTGGAAGTGGAACCCAAGGAGGCCGAGCCCCCACGCAACTGGCCATCTCTCATGTCATGCCTGACCCACCGAATAAGCTTGGCAAATCGAGGCGACCCTGGCCGCCACGCCGGCCATGCGACGAGTGGCACCGTAGTGGAGGAGATCGGGCCGACCACAAGGAAACCACGAGTGCAACAGTCGCGGCCCTTTCGGTCTAGACGTACCCATACCACTGCGCGCCGCTATGCTGCACCACTGCCCCGAACAGCCTCCTCCGCGTCGTCGTGCCGGATCGGGCTCAATGACACGCCACGATCTCCCGATGGCAGCCAAAGGGCATCGTTGAGAGTTGAGACCATGACCGAGGGAGTGCCTCCGCCGTCAAATCGGTGCCACGGGGATCACCACCGATCCAATGTTCATCGCGCCGCTACGCTGCCGGGGAAGCCTTGCCGCGGTGCTGCCCAACGTGCACCACGTTCTCTCACTACGGGAAAAACCGGCGTTGGCGTCGATATTTTCTTTGCCGTGCGTCGCCGCACGGTAAAGCCGCCTTTGCTGTGCAACCACAGGAAAACGCACGGCAAAGCACATGCACACTGCAAAGAATAGACAAAACGCATGGCAAAGACATGCAGCACGGCAAACGACAGAAAAGCGCACGGCAAAGAGTGAAAGAGGCGCACGGCAAAGACATACTGCACGGCAAAGCCACGCCGAATTGCCGTATAATTCCCTTTGCCGGGAGCAAGGTCACATTGCACAGCAAATAAAGCCTTTGCCGTGCGTTTTGGCCTTTGCCGTGTGTAATATGGAATTTTCATTTTTTTTACTTTCTTTTGTATATATTTTATACTTATATGTTTTAACTCCCTTTGCCGTCCAACTTGCTTGCACAGCAATGGCATGCTCTCCCGTAGTGTCTATGGGGCAACGTCCCAAGTCGTAGACTCACACGAGAGGAAACGAGCCCCCTCCCTCTCCGCCGCCGCTTGCGGCAACAAGCAGCCTTTGCCTGGCCAAAGCTCTAGTGACGACGAGGGAGGGGATGGAGAGGTGGTGGAGGGCTCCAGCGGCGGCAGCTAGGGTTTGTCGCGTCGATGGGATGAGAGTCCTTTGGTTATCTTTTTTCTTCTAGCTCTTGTGATGGCTTGAAGTACTCTTACTCTGTAGCAATTGATTGGCTTGCCATGGCTCTGTTCATTCACGCACGACCCTCCTTTCAATTCGCTTGGGCTCTGTTTGGATGTTTGTATTGGGAGGCTTGGCATTGCATTCAGTGTAATACCAATGTCCTGGGATATTCGCATTGAGATCAATACCAATATTTCTGTTTGGATGTTCTGATATTTGGTACCTAGAATTGATAGCCTAGTTGAATGCCAAAACCTGTTTGGATGGTCAAAGTGATGTATTGCATTCGTACGAGAGTATGATCATGATATATGTTTGCAAATGGTTTCTTGTGTAAGTTTCGAATATATTTAAATGATTATATGGCGTGAATATAAGTTCCTAGGAGCAATAGTATTCTTCAAAATATGATAGCAACAGCATAATAACAAGTGCCTCGCATAATCCAGTCTTCTTCTTCCTACTCCCGTGAGTGCTGCATCAAAAAGATTAAAAAATGAGCAAATTGACAGAGAAACGGGGGAACTAAGATCGAGAGGAGGACTAAGGCCGGACTTGCCAGCCAGAGGGGCCGGAAGGGACCAGCTTTACCTGTGCGCCTCGTCCAGCTCGGTGGTGCTCACTGACCTACAGAGAGAAGTCATGAGGGACACACGATTCGACAGAGAAAAGGGAGGCCGAGGTTGAGGGAAATGGCGGGGAATGCCGGTGGTCGCCAGGTGACACCGAGGGAAGGGCGGACGGCGGGATCTACCTGCGGGCGCCGCTCTATTTGCCAGGGCGGCCGGTGCTAGGTCGGACGGCGGGATCTACCTGCGGGCGCCGCTCGATTTGCCAGAGCGGCCAGTGCTAGGTCGGGGGCGTCGGGTTGGGGAAGACTCGTGTGTGCGAGTTCTCAATGCCAAGCGATGTCTAGCTCTGGGGCTGGACTTTAAACTCTCTCCACACTAACCGGGCCGGCGAATATTGAGCCCGAATACATAGCTCCAATATCTAGTACACCCAAACGGCTCAAATTGAGGTATTCGGGCTGTGAATGCCCCAATATCCAATGCCAAGCCTCAATACAAACATCCAAACACTGCCCATTGGAGTTATTATACGAGGCATTGCTTTCACCTATCAGTACTTTCACCTTTCGTCTTTTTCTGTATATATGTACTCCCTCCGTCCTAGAGTATAAGTCACATTCCCGTTTTTAGGTTGTCCGGCATATAAAGCAAATAAGGCATAATTTTACATTAATTGGAGTTAATTAGCGCATGCATGCAGCCCGCACCTTCCTCTACTCCACATGCAACCATTCGGGAGACTCACTCCACCATGCATGCAATAATTATGGTGTTGTTTTAGTGTTTTTATTGGCTGTTGTAGTTACGAAACATCACAGTCCAGCCTAATTGATCATAATTTATGTCCCAATCACGTTACACCTTGGACTAAGATATTAGAGAATTGTGATTTACACTCTAAAACGGAGGGAGTATCTTGTGTGATTTTCAAGGCACGTCCATGCACGCACGCATAAGCAGACGGCAAGAGGGAAAAGAGAGATCGATATATTGATCAATGACCAGGAAGAGAAACTCCACCAGCCAGCCTACGGCTTCGTTCGGTTGCACTGCGTTAAATCCACTAGAGGATCTTTTTTCGATAAAGGGAATATATTAATATCGAGAGATACCAATTACACCCAGCCTCTGCAACAACGCACCACCCTAATGGCACTACGGATGCACACAGCCAAAAAAACGAAAAGAAAACTAAGAAACAAAAGTCCCGCTACGAGCATCACGGACCTAACAACAGACAATACATCCACCACCATGACAACACCTGAATTGCGTACTCTCCAAAAAACGACGCCTCCAAGAAGGGAACGAGTGCTCCAACACCGTCGTCGCCCGATCAAAGATCTTAGGTTTTCACCCCGAAGATAGTCCCCACTCTCAAAACAATGCCTCCACCAAGGTCACCGCCGGGCACAACCGGTTAAGGCCGGACCTTGGATTTTCACCCCGAAAGGTAGGACTCGCGCTTCACATGTGTTGTCGCCCCCACTTTCATACCGCCGTTGTGAAGCCCGGACACCAAGCAAGCCCCTCAACAGCGCGGAGACTTGAACCTCCCTTAGCTAGTCCTCCCTCCAGCCTTCATGAAATTCTCTTCTTCCGACTTTCATCATGGATCCATAGTCACTTGATGTCAACACGGAAAAGAGTTTCGCGCCGCTCCCTCCGGAACCAAACGGTCGGAATAAACGCATGGGTGCGCACGACCGAATACCTCCGATCCAGCAAACTCCAGGCAAAGCACTGTTACATTCGCCGGCGGAGCCTTCCGGAACTCAACCCTCTGGCCAGATCACGAGTCCAGGCCTCCGGTAGGTCCTCCTCTTCACGCAAGAGAGGCCCTAGGACCGCCGCCTTTATTCAGGCCGGACCCCCACGTCGGCGACCATCCCGGACTGGCCAACCCAACCCTCCACCGGCGACACCATCGTCGGCTTCCATGCACCTCCATCTCACCGCCGGGCCGGCGATGATAGATCAAAAATCCACCACCACCAACCGCAGGCCGACCATCTCCGGCGAAGAAGAGGCCACCTCCTCCGTCAAACCCAAGGCTGCCGCCCGGGCGCCCTCGTGTCGCGGAAGATGCCCGAGATCGCCTCCACGCACCAACGAGAGGCGGGGGTGGATGGCATGGCGCCGACCGAGGGTCCGGCCGCCGCCCCCCCCCAACCCCCGCCGGAGTGCCGCGGGAAGCCGACGAGAAGAGGGAGACCGCAGCGCCGCCCATCCCACCCGCGCCGACCGGTCCGCCGGGGACAGCCCGACGGGAGGAGGGCCGCCGCCGCCGTCGCCCATCCCACGCGCGTCTGCTCCGCCAAGCATCGAGGAGGTGGGGATCCGGCCGCCGATCTGCACACGGCGACGAGGAAGGGCCCCCGCCGCCGCCACGTCCCGAGGGACTTTGCCCCCGGCGGCGCTACCGGCGGCGGCGGCGGAGGGCGGGGGTGCGGGAGGGTTAGGGTTGGGGCGTTGGTGGATCAAGATATGCTGCAGAGAAAAAGGGAGGCATCCACTAGAGGATCTATCCCTGCAGGTATATGGGTGAACTCCGAACCGTCACCCCAATCCCCATTACGTCTCTCCCCAGAATCCCTACTGATAGATCCTCTAGTGGATTTAACGCAGTGCAACCGAACGAAGCCTACGTCTCTCCCCACAATCCCTACTGATCTCTCCAATTTGTTTCCATTCGGTTAATCCCTGCAGCCAGCATATATCACAGAGAACGGCGGGCAGCAAACAGCACATGTGACGGCCGTGGCGACGCATAGCTGCTGTCAGCTCGAGGAAAACGCGCTGCCGCCGGCTCCAGGACACGTCCGCCGCGGCTAGCTCCAGGACACGTGACCGTCGCCGATGGCTCCAAGGCGCGGAGCCGCCACCGGCTGCAGAACTCATCGCGGTCGCCCCCGACCCAGGACGCACCAACGCCGGCTCCCAGGCGCGTCACCGTCGCCGCCGGCTCCAGGATGCGGCGCCTCCACTGGCTGCAGGACTCGTCGCGGCCACTCCCGACCCTGGACGCATCGCCGCCGTCGGCTCCAAGACGTGCCGTCGCCACCTGCTCCACGCGTTTCCGGCGCCGTCGTTGGCTGCAGCCTGCAGGACGTGTTGCCGCCGCCCCCGATCCAGGATGCGTCGCCGCCGCCGCCCCCAGTTTGCGAGGAATTTTCTGGTTGCTTCAGGGAACGGTTCCACGGGGTAGGAGACGATTTTTCTTACCCCCGTGGTTTGGAGGGTATCGAGGTGGATTGGGCCGGTAAATTTTTCGCCCCGGGGTTAACCGAACGCATCAATGGACCGTGGGCCGAAATTCATCCCGGCGGGACTGAACCACGTGGGTTGACCGGTATTGGAGCTCGAACCACGCCGGGATGGGAATAACCGAACAAGGCCTACAGGTATAGCACCGGCTGGATCCTCTCCATGGAGAGATCCCTTTGTGATGATCGCCAATGGAAGCAACAGTAACGTGCCACCACCTTGATTGCGGGGCGGAGATAAAGCGGGGGCAAATGAATTGGCGGGTGTTCACCTGCAAGGATAAGAGCATCTCTAGTCGTGTCTCCAAACCGTCCTCCAAACACATCCGGTTCGAGCATTTGAGGGACGTGTTTTATTCGTGCCACGTTTGGGGGACGTCGCTCCCCAGCCGCGTCCCCCAAACGTCGCCCCCAAACTTTAAAATACTTCTTTTTTATTTAGTATATAGAAGAAATGTGTAGGTTAAATAACGCTGCTAATATTTAAAACCGTGCAACATACACAAATTATAAAAACTTCGAAAAATATAAACAAATTTTTACACATAAAAAATTTAAACTATTTCTTCTTTGATGGCCCCGCCTCGTCGTCCTCAGGGTGGTGCTTCCTGCTCGTCACCTCTTCCGAACAGGCGGTGTCATCCGATGCATCGGAGGAAATTGTGTCCTCCTCGTCGTCGACGGAGCTCGTTGGCTGCGCCTTCTGCTTCGCTTTCGCCTCCGCCTTCGCCCAGGCCGCCGCCGCCTCCTCAGCCTCTTCCTCCTCCTCAGCCTCGGCCTCCTCCTTAGCCTCGGCCTCCTCCTCCTCCTCCTCCACCTCCTCCTCCTCCTCCTCGGCCTCCCATTCCTCGCCGCTGTCCGGTGGCGTGGAATCATCGCCGTTGCTGGGCGTCCGGACTCTGTCCCACCAATGGCGTCATCCTGGAAACTTGCCCTCGCTGTCGGTGTCTGATGGAAGCCTGGAGAGGTCGCTCATCGTGAGAAGTTTGGATGAATGGCGGCCGGTTGAAGATTCGAAAGCGCCTACGTACGGGTCTTATTGAGCGCGGATGAACGGCGGCACAGATATCCAAGAGACCGGCGGTTGCTCTTCCGCAGAGTTCGCGCTCCATTCCGGAGGTTCGCGCGTCGATCAACGCGGTTGCCAATGCGACGGTTCCACTTCCCGACAACTGCATCGTCCCTAGGTAGGCGGCGGTTGAGCGTCCGTCCGTGAGTCGCTGACGGTTCGGCCCCACGTCGCTAAGCCTCGCTTTTTGTTGTGTCCGGCGTGCCCGGAGCGTCCCCTGTGGGGCGGGGACGGATTCGGGGCGCCGTACACCGTACCTAACTGTGTTGGACAAAAATGGGCTTTGAAGGACGCGGCTGAGAACGTTTTTTTTTATTCCATACACTTCAAATCACTTTGGAGGACGCTTTGGGTACGCGACCGAATATGCTCTAAGTTCTGCGATCGGTACACTGTGAAGCCAGGCGCCATGTTCTATGCTGAAAGTAGTATGTTCAATCGACCCATTAAAGTTGTTCAAAAAAAAAAATCGACCCATTACGCACGCTTTTCACTGCTCCAGGCTCCGGCCGTCCAGCGAGCCCAGGGCCAGCGCCCACACACATCGATCTGATCCGGTAGCGGTGATTCCACTTGCGCTGCCAGATCCAGTGTTACAGCACAGCGTCAACCCTATACAGTCTTCTATTGACCGCTGCGTGACACGGGCTGCGCACGATGCGTGCATCGATCGAACCCCGATCGCACTAATGTGTACGTCCAGCAGCGTAAATGATAGTGGCGTAGCAATCCATCGCTGAGTATATATGCGCTATATATGCGGGAGCTAGCTTGCATCACGTGCCGTAGGCAAGTGCGTGCCCCCTCCCTCGGATAGATAGAGACGCAATCGATCAGGCACTAGACATCATCACCGGCCCGTGTCGTTGGTCGGAAAAGAAAAGAGTAATATGATTAATATATGCCACGTCAGGCATCAAATGCTACACTAAGGGCATGAGTAATGGTGGCATACACAACTAGATGCTCCATGTAAAAAAAGTTATCAGAAGTAACATGGTGAATTTTATCTCTCCAATGGAAGCTACAACTTTAGTCAAAAAAAAAATAAAGAAGGGACCACACAAATATGACACTATGTATCTCTTTCTCTCACCAAAAAGCATACTTTTAAAGCTTAAGATCCCACTTCCTGAAGAGGAGGCTGCCTCCTCATCCGAACCTACTTTGGACCACCCGAACCTAATTAAAGTTCTGAGGCAGTAGCTCTAGGGCAGTGCATTGGGCATGCCCTAAGGCCTCTCTAACGAGGCGATCGAAAACGCCGACCCATTCAATCCGTTTTGGCTTGTTTGTATCGTCCCGAGGATAAATTGTGGGTGACGGTCCAGCCTGCTAAGTGAGTGTGCACAACGGCGCGAACCATTGTGTCCGCACTGGCGTGACTGCTGGCGGGATGGAGGCCAGTAGGCAATCAACTCTGACAGTGCGTGAACTATGCGTTGTTGCTGGAAATGGGGGAAGTCGCAACATTGGTCGGGGACAGCAACAACATGCCAGATCTTTTATCGATGACGCAGACGGTGGCCAGAGAACGAGGTTCGTGGTACGCAGGATCCGCTCGGAACTGGCAACGGTATCATCGACCCAGAGTGCAGATGGCGGTGCTGCCTGGGGTGCCGGCGGAGATGGTGGGCGAGGGTTTCGGGCAGGGAAGTTGCTTCTGTATGTCTTTTGTGCCACCGGCGGAAGGGCCTGGGTGGCCAAAGGGAGAATAAGAAAGGACGCGCGCGTAGTTAAGCCCAACGCATTAGCAGCTCAAATTCGATGAATCATGGGTCAATCTGTACGAGTTGATCCGTTTAGATTCCATTTAAATGACCCGGGATAGGATGGGCCGCTCCGGAAGATGCCCTAGAGCATCCAGCTGAGGGCATGGGTCTTGCACAAAAAGGGAAAGATTATAGGGAAAATCTACAGATCAGCGCCGCATCGAGGTGGCTCCCGTGCGGCGGCTACTATTAGGAAAAAACGCATCCTCCCCTAATAGTGCGGATGATCAAATCTTATCGGTGCCACCTCCACTTTATCCCAAGTCCCCTGACCACACACATGGTCTTTGCGTGAAACTACGGTGAGAAGCAGCGTTGGGAGGAAAAGAAGAGGAGGCCGCCGAGCAGGGAGCCGCGCGGGAGCCCGCCGCCGCGGAGCACGAGGGCCGCCGTCGCCGCACAGCCGCCGCCGAGCATGGAGCCTCGTGGGAGCCCGCCGTCACCGTACGGCCGCCGCCGAGAAAGAAGCCGCGCGGGAGCCCGCCGCCGGCGAGAACGCAGCAGCTGGGAGGCCGTCGCCGCTGCCGAGCACGAAGCTGCGCTGGAGGCTGCCGCCGCCGTGCACATCGAGCCATTCCCCCGAGCAGTTCTGTATCAATCATCCTCTTCATTTTTTTGGCTGAGATACTCCTTGATCTATCCGTGTGAACCTGTAGTGACCCCAGTTGCGTGTGCTTGAATTTGTTAGTGGATGATGGATTCCTTGCAATGCGGCTACATATTTTAAATCTACAACCTGGCGATTAGCCAAATTAAACTGGCAATTAGGCTTAAAATTTTCTTGGCATCCACTACCTAATTAGCATGAAAATTATTACTGTACAGTATTAACAGTTGAACCTGGTGATTGGGCGTAATTAATATGTAAACTATGACTAATTAATGCGTCAATTAGTAACAATTAAACATGGCAGGTTATTATTCTGGCATTAGGGGCTAATTAATATGGCATTTACGTCTAATTAATCTGGCAGGTGGTAACAACTGAGTAACTAGGCATAATTAACCGGACAATTAGAAATTCGCAAAAAAAGCCTAAATCTGAGTAACTAAAACCTAATTAACATGAAAGCTACTAACAGCCGTTTAGTGGTCTGATTTGTTTATGGAGACATGTAGTTGCAAGAAAAAATTACTAACTAGTGCACCAACACTACGACGGAGAAAAGACATGAGCTGCAACCTGTTGCAAACGGTGATAACCATACCTGAGTATAGATGCTTTGTCTCTTGCAGTCACAAGAGACTCTGCATGCATACAGTAGCATGGTCGTACACTTCTAGCCTGACAAAACAATGCTGCGACGTGCTAACCAGCGCTAATCTACGTGTTAGCTAGCCTAGCCTTTCTTGAAAAAGCACTCGCGTACGTATTTCAGCTAGTTTGTCACCCGCCGCACAGATCGACTACCCGTGCGGCGCCGCCAGGTAGTCTGGTCCAAGATTATAAGCTACTCGTAGGAGGAAATCTACTTTGCCTCATAGTTGTAAATGCACCCACTATTCAAAATCATATTTCAAAATGACTAAAAAAATTAGAAAATATCTGGTTATACACCCAGATATTCTATGTTCGCACATGAAGATTGAAGGAAAATATTATTTTTTATGGCCAGTGTAAAAAAACAATTTTTGGCGCTACAAAATAGCTAATAACAAGATTTTTTTTTGTCTTTTTACGTAGTGCATACAAAATGTTTTTTCCACCAAAGTTTTGTGAGCTAACATAAAATATGAGGATGCACACTTAGGAATTAATTTTAAAAAAATAAAACATTTTAAAAAAACTTTCAAATACATTTTTTATAATAGGCAAAACACAGTCTACTCGTAGCTAGTAGTGGATCGAGGCAGCGCTCCAGGAGAGCAGCCCTTCCGTTGCCTAGCGCTGCGCTGCCGACTGCTTTGAGGTGATGAAACGAACGATGAGGTGTTCGATACTGCCGTGCTAGACAGCGCCATAAATCAGCGCACAGCTTACATCAAAAAAAAAAAATCAGCGCACAGCTCAGCGCACCCCTTCAGTGCGTCGCCACGCTCCGGTACGTTACCGCACAGCAGTCCGATTATTGTTGCACGCGCCCTCGGTGGCTCGGTCTCCTGCAAGCTCGAGACGGGCAGACAAGGCTGTACACTGTTTTGGAGCACCTGCAATCTGTATTTCGAGGAACGATCTTTTCGGATTCTCACGGAGGGAATGAAGGAAAGCCACTCCCCAGCTCCGTTTCCAGTGCCGTCCTCCAAAGCGTCCCCCAAATCGATTTGAGACGCGTTGGACAAAAAATTGTTCCAGCCGCATCTCCTAAAGACGAATTTTGTCCGGCGCAGCTCGATACGGTGTTCGGCGCCCCGAGCCCGTCCCCGTCCCACATGGGACGCATCGGGCACGCCGGACACAAGAAAAGCGAGGCGAAGCGGAGCGGGCCCGACGCGTCAGCGGCACAGGGAAAATTCGTCTCCCACTCCCGCCAAATCCCGCCCCTTCCGCCACATCGCGCCTATCCCGCCGCGCATTTCTGGCCTCCCAAGTCCCAACACATATCCCGCCGCCGATTCATTTCTCCTATCCCGCCGATTTGTTTCTCCCTCCCGCCTCCCGCCGTCCACCCGCCGCCGCGCCCATTCCATGGTGCCACCGACAGTCCCCAAAAGGATGGCCAAGAAAGCAGCCAAGAAGCCGTCGGGCAATGGGACGAAAGGGGCGAAAGCACCGTTAGTGAAGCCACGGAAGGCGCCGGCTCCAAAGAAGAAGCCGGAAGGATGGACCGATGATCAATGGCAGCATGATTGTCTGCGTCGGAAGATGGCGACGGCGGAGCGGAAAGGACGGAGGGCGGCGGAGCAGGAGAAGAAGGCTCTGGCGGCGCGCCAGCACCAGCATATAATGGCCGGGTGTATCGCCGCCACCAACGCGGGACCATGGAGTACGTCTTTGCCGGTGTACGTTCCGGGAGTGATCTCTCCGTCGACATCCGCCTTCTACAACGATGGCCCCTCCGCCACTCCCGGGTGCGTGACGCCTAGCTTGTCGCCCCACTACGAGGATGCGCTGCCGCATGGCGGCTTCAACCCCAACAACCTCTACTCCCCAGCGTACAAGCAAACGTCTCAGCGCGAGCCAGGACCCGGTCCGGACGGCGCCCCGTTCGCTGGCCGCAGGGGGCCGCTCGAATTCGATGGCGCCGGTGCTGAGGAGGAGGAGGACGGGGGTGAGGACGAGGAGGAGGAGGAAGAGGAGGGGTGGAGGACGACGACGATGACAAGGAGGAGGACGAAGAGGGCGGCGAGGAAGAGGACGAAGAGGGTGCCTGTGACGATGATCTCGTGGAGGTAGACGCGGACGGCGTGAGGACTAGGAAGAAGAAGAAGAAGAAGAAGAAGAAGAAGAAGAAGAAGAAGGCGTCGGGCACACGAGGCCCCAAGTGGACGGTTTTGGAGGATCTATGTCTGTGCGAGTCGTGGGCGCAGGTGAGCCATGACTCCATCATCGGCGCCAACCAAAAATACGGGAAGTATTGGGCGAGGATCAAGGCCGAGTTCGATGAGCGCAAGCTCATCAACAACGACTACAACAAAGTGACAATGAAGAGGAGCCAAAAGGCAATGTCGACGCGATGGGCCATCATCCAGGCGTCGGTGAACTCCTTCCATGGGTACCATCACGACATAGTGACCAGAGGCGACATCGGCGCCGACGTCTCCCAACTGGTACGACTCTTTCTTACATATTCTGTAGCGCCTACATTGTGTTCGATGAAATTATTCCGCTTCGTTTGGTTAGTTTGACAGAGCCATGGAGGTTTACCGGAGGAACTCGGATGGGAATAAGTCGTTCGTGCTGACGCATTGCTATAACAAGCTCAAAATGAACCACAAATGGCAGTTGACGCGCCTGTCATTGTCCAAGGGGAAGGACACCATTGATCTGGACGTGCCGCTAACAACGTCGGCAGGGCGTCCTACTGGCAACAAGGCTGCCAAGGCCGCCTTGGCCGACGATGCGTCGTCTGAGAAGACGCAGACGTCGATCACGAAATGCCTCGCCGACGTCTACTCGACCTTTCTCTCCCGCGACAAAAGCCCGATGAAAGGTGAGCGGAGCTGCTCAAGAGGCAAGAGGAGAAGTTGGAGCTCAAGAAACGCAGGGACGACATGTCCCTGCTGACAGCGTCGACAGAGGGAATGTCTCCCTGGACGCGGGCGGCGCACATATTCTTCAAAGGCCAGATCCTCGACGACATCGAAGCCAAAATGGCGGCGGCCGAGGCTGCGGCCGACGCGGCGGCCCAGGTAGCGGCAGCGGCGGATGCCCAGGCCGCTGCCGCTGCCGCTTCCTAGGCCGCCGCGTCGGCCGCCGCCATTTTGGCTTCGATGTCGTCGAGGATCTGGCCTTTGAAGAAGTTGTGCGCCGCCCGCGTCCGGGGAGACATTCCCTCTGTCGACGCTCTCAGCAGGTGACGTGGGCATTACCCTTCGGTTAACCAATGTTGCCCTATCCTGTATTTCCTAGTTGGAGGCCCATGAAGGCACTCAATGGCAAGGTGGGCTACTAGGACGGTGCGGCGGGAGATTCCTTGAAGTACAAGACGTGGAAGGAGCCGAACAAGGAAAGTCTAGAGATAGATCTACTGTAAACCTAGTCGTACTCGATTAGACCTCTTGAGACCTGGCATCCTATATAAAGGCCAGGAGAGGGGTTGTCGAGGGACACACAACCGATCTTAGCGATCTTAGCCAACAGAAGCTTAGAGCTAGGTTACCCTAGTACTTAGCCATCTCGACGAGATCACAGCCGAACTATTCGGCACCCCATTGTAACCCATTATCATCATAATCAAGAACGAGACAGGCGGGACGTAAGGGTTTTACCTCATCGAGGGCCCCGAACCCGGGTAAATCGCTCTCCCCGCTTGTCCGTGAACCGATGTCTCGTGTCGGCTTGCAGGATTCCATCAACCCTAAGCCCCTATCGGAGGGCATTGCCTAGGAGCACCCTCGACAATTGGCGCCGTCTGTGGGAACCCTGTCGGCACAAGATCGGTCATCGGCAGATCCAATCATGACACCGGCGTCTTCACCGGCAACTTCATCAGCAACTTCATCGACACCGTCATCGCCAAACCTGGGAAGCCCGATTCGGTTCGGCTCCTATGAGTTCACCCCGCACAGCGATTCCTCCCGCTCAAACTTCTCAGATCTACAAGGAAACACGGAGATGACCTTCGGCAGCGTCCGCTACAACGTCAACGCGGAAGGAATCCTTCGACTGCTGGAATCGCCCACTTCCAGATCGACGAGTCCGAGCGCGTCATCATCACTCGACCTTTCGGCTGGTCTGACAGGCCCGACGAGTTCACCCGCGCCCTCGACTCCCCGTTCCATGTCTTCCATGTCGGTAGGATCCGACGATCCCACATCTTCGGAGTTAACTTCGTACTACTGCTTGAACTGCGACACCAGGCACGGGCTGGGATCTAGCGACATGCCGTTCATCTACAATGCCCAGTATTCATCGGGAGAGGACAGTATCGACAGCATCGTCCAAGGAACCACCCGAAGAACGGCACACCATCAGGTTTATGTCGCCAATAACACGGGAAACACAAGGCACAGAGGAGACGGAGACCATACTCCTCGTTCCAGTAGACGGGCAAGTTTCGAAAACAGCGCCAGCAACCACGACAGTGACTACACAATCGCGGACGAGGAGTGGGCAGTGATACGTCTCCGACGTATCGATAATTTCTTATGATCCATGCCATATTATTGATGATACCTACATGTTTTATGCACACTTTATGTCATATTTGTGCATTTTCTGGAACTAACCTATTAACAAGATGCCGAAGTGCCAGTTGTTGTTTTCTGCTGTTTTTGGTTTCAGAAATCCTAGTAACGAAATATTCTCGGAATTGGACGAAATCAAGACCCAGGGGCCTATTTTGCCACGAACCTTCCACAAGACCGAAGAGCATACGAAGTGGGGCCACGAGGTGGCGACACCACAAGGCGGCGCGGCCAAGGGGGCCCGCGCCGCCCTATGGTGTGGGCCCCTCGTCGGCCCTCCGACTCGCCCTTCCGCCTACTTAAAGCCTCCGTCGCGAAACCCCGATGGGAAGAACCACGATACGGAAAACCTTCCGGAGCCGCCGCCATCGCGAAGCCAAGATCTGGGGGACAGGAGTCTCTGCTCCGGCACCCTGCCGGAGCGGGGAAGTGCCCCCGGAATGCTTCTCCATCGACACCGCTGCCATCTCCACCGCCATCTTCATCACCGCTGCTGCTCCCATGAGGAGGGAGTAGTTCTCCATCGAGGCTCGGGGCTGTACCGGTAGCTATGTGGTTCATCTCTCTCCTATGTACTTCAATACAATAATCTCATGAGCTGCCTTACATGATTGAGATTCATATGATGATGCTTGTAATCTAGATGTCACTATGCTAGTCAAGTGAGTTTTACTTATGTGATCTCCGGAGACTCCTTGTCCCACGTGTGTAAAGGTGACGATGTGTGCACCGTGTGGGTCTCTTAGGCTATATTTCACGTAATACTTATTCACTGTTATGAATGGCATAGTGAAGTGCTTATTTATATCTCTTTATGATTGCAATGTATTTTGTATCACAATTTATCTATGTGCTACTCTAGCAATGTTATTAAAGTAGTTTTATTCCTCCTGCACGGTGTAATGGTGACAGTGTGTGCATCCGTGTTAGTACTTGGCGCATGCTATGATTATGATCTCTTGTAGATTATGAAGTTAACTATTGCTATGATAGTATTGATGTGTATTATTCCTCATACATAGTGTGAAGGTGACAGTGTGCATACTATGTTAGTACTTGGTTTAGTCGAATTGATCTTTCATGCACTCTAAGGTTATTTAAATATGAACATTGAATTGTGGAGCTTGTTAACTCGGCATTGAGGATTCGTGTAATCCTAAGCAATGTGTTCATCATCCAACAAGAGTGTAGAGTATGCATTTATCTATTCTGTTATGTGATCAAAGTTGAGAGTGTCCACTAGTGAAAGTCTAATCCCTAGGCCTTGTTCCTAAATATCGCTATCGCTGCTTGTTTACTATTTCTATTGCGTTACTATCACTGCGTTACTACTCGCTTGTTTACTTGTCCCGGGCAAAGCACTTTTCTGGTGCCGTTGCCACTGCTCATACTTATTTATACCACCTTTATTTCACTATCTCTTCGCCGAACTAGTACACCTATTAGGTGTGTTGGGGACACAAGAGACTTCTTGCTTTGTGGTTGCAGGGTTGCATGAGAGGGATATCTTTGACCTCTTCCTCCCTGAGATCGATAAACCTTGGGTAATCCACTTAAGGGAAACTTGTCTGCTGTTCTACAAACCTCCGCTCTTGGAGGCCCAACACTGTCTACAAGAATAGAAGCTCCCGTAGACATCAAGTACTTTTCCGGCGCCGTTGCCGGGGAGGAAAGGTAAAAAGGCAGTCATACTCCGGCTCCGGTAACGGTACTTTTCTCGTTGCCGTTGTGTGTGTGCTCGAAGCTATTTCCTTTAGATCCCGCAATTGCATCTTTTTGTTTCTTGTTTACACTAGTTTGGCATAATGGACAACAATGAGCTTCTTATTCTATTTCCTGATTTAAAACATGGATTGTTTGATGCGAAAATTAAAAAACCTATGGAATCTTATTTGCATCGTTGGTAGTAATATTAGTATGAACGCTTTGAACACCATTGTTGATAATAATGTAGAAAGTTCTAAGCTTGGGGAAGCTGGTTTTCATGATCTTTTTAGTCCCCCAAGCATTGAGGAGAAAATTTTCTTTGATGATACTTTGCCTCCTATTTATGATGATTATAATAGTGGTCTTTTGGTACAACCTACTATGGAGAGTGAATTTTATAATGATTATACTATGCCTCCTACACTTGATGAGAATAATAATGATAGCTACTTTGTTGAATTTGCTCCCACTACAACTAATAAAATTGATTATGCTTATGTGGAGAGTAATAATTTTATGCATGAGACTCATGATAAGAATGCTTTATGTGATAGTTATATTGTTGAGTTTGCTCATGTTGCTACTGAAAGTTATTATGAGAGAGGAAAATATGGTTGTAGAAATTTTCATGTTATTAAAACACCTCTCTATGTACTGAAATTTTTGAAGCTACACTTGCTTTATCTTCCTATGCTTGTTACTTTGCTCTTCATGAACTTGTTTATTTACAAGATTCCTATGCATAGGAAGCATGTTAGACTTAAATGTGCTTTGAATTTTCCTCTTGATGCTCTCTTTTGCTTCAAATACTATTTCTTGCGAGTGCATCATTAAAACTGCTGAGCCCATCTTAACGGCTATAAAGAAAGAACTTCTTGGGAGATAACCCATGTGTTATTTTGCTACCATACTTTGTTTTATATTTGTGTCTTGGAAGTTGTTTACTACTGTAGCAACCTCTCCTTATCTTAGTTTTGTGTTTTGTTGTGCCAAGTAAAGTCTTTGATAGTAAAGTAAGTACTCCCTCTCTCACAGTTTATAAGGCACGCGCGTATCCCTAGGTCGCAAATTTGATCAAGTTTGCATTAGTTATATGTTATAAAAATTATATCATTAAAAAGTTCAGATGTTCTATTTTCTAATGATATAATTTTTCTATTATATAATTTAAATTATATAGGTTAAATTGATGACCTAGGGATACGCGCGCGCCTAATAAACTGTGAAGGAGGGAGTACTAGATTTGGATTACTGCGCAGTTCCAGATTTCTTTGCTGCCACGAATCTGGGTCTACCTCCCTGTAGGTAGCTCAGAAAATTAAGCCAATTTACGTGCATGATCCTCAGATATGTACGCAACTTTCATTCAATTTGAGCATTTTCATTTGAGCAAGTCCGGTGGCCTAATAAAATCCATCTTTACGGACTGTTCTGTTTTGACAGATTCTGCCTTTTATTTCGCATTGCCTCTTTTGCTATGTTGGATGAATTTCTTTGATCCATTAATGTCCAGTAGCTTTATGCAATGTCCAGAAGTGTTAAGAATTATTGTGTCACCTCTGAACATGTTAATTTTTATTATGCACTAACCCTCTAATGAGTTGTTTCGAGTTTGGTGTGGAGGAAGTTTTCAAGGATCAAGAGAGGAGTATGATGCAATATGATCAAGGAGAGTGAAAGCTCTAAGCTTGGGGATGCCCCGGTGGTTCACCCCTGCATATTCTAAGAAGACTCAAGCGTCTAAGCTTGGGGATGCCCAAGGCATCCCCTTCTTCATCGACAACATTATCACGTTCCTCCCCTGAAACTATATTTTTATTCCGTCACATCTTATGCACTTTGCTTGGAGCGTCGGTTTGCTTTTGTTTTTTGTTTTGTTTGAATAAAATGGATCCTAGCATTCACTTTGTGGGAGAGAGACACGCTCCGCTGTAGCATATGGACAAGTATGTCCTTAGGCTCTACTCATAGTATTCATGGCGAAGTTTCTTCTTCGTTAAATTGTTATATGGTTGGAATTGGAAAATGCTACATGTAGGAATTCTAAAATGTCTTGGATAATTTGATACTTGGCAATTGTTGTGCTCATGTTTAAGCTCTTGCATCATATACTTTGCACCCATTAATGAAGAAACACTTAGAGCTTGCTAATTTGGTTTGCATATTTGGTTTCTCTAGAGTCTAGATAACATCTAGTATTGAGTTTTGAACAACAAGGAAGACGGTGTAGAATCTTATAATGTTTACAATATGTCTTTTATGTGAGTTTTGCTGCACCGTTCATCCTTGTGTTTGTTTCAAATAACCTTGCTAGCCTAAACCTTGTATCGAGAGGGAATACTTCTCATGCATCCAAAATCCTTGAGCCAACCACTATGCCATTTGTGTCCACCATACCTACCTACTACATGGTATTTATCCGCCATTCCAAAGTAATTTGCTTGAGTGCTACCTTTAAAATTCCATCATTCGCCTTTACAATATATAGCTCATGGGACAAATAGCTTAAAAACTATTGTGGTATTGAATATGTACTTATGCACTTTATCTCTTATTAAGTTGCTTGTTGTGCGATAACCATGTTTCTGGGGACGCCATCAACTATTCTTTGTTGAATATCATGTGAGTTGCTATGCATGTCCGTCTTGTCTGAAGTAAGAGAGATCTACCACCTTAATGGTTGGAGCATGCATATTGTTAGGGAAGAACCACTACAAGAAAAGTTGCCATGGCCGACGAAGTTGAAGTCGCGCCGTGGTTGCTGGTGTACCATGGCCGACGATTTTGGTCCCTCCGTGGTGCATGTCAAAACTTTTTTTTCTCGTTTTTGAGGCCACCTAGCCCGACGAAAGCGGCCAAAACGTCGCGTATGGTGGCCCGGGACGTGGTGCATCGCGAATTCTCGGGTTCGCCAGCCGAGTCAACGCAAATCCGCACCGCCGAGGGATGTAGGGCCCAGATGGCAGCCTCTCGGGCATTGTTTTTTTTCTCGATCGCGCCATCTCGTTCAACGTTCTCCGATCGAGCCGTTTACGATGCAGGATCATGGGTCCCGCATGTCATCCTCTATGAACCAAAATTCTTTCTATTCTTGGATTTTTTTACCCCACGATTTCCGGCTACTTCCTTTTTCTTTTGATCCCTTGCCGCCTTGGAAACGTTGAGACCGCTGCTGCTAAATGGGACCCGCATGTCATCCTCTATGTGCAATCAACTTTCTTTTCTTGGAGTTTTTTTGGCACCTCAAATTTGGTCACTTGCCTTTTTCTTTCGATCCCCGCCGCCTCTCAAACGGTGATACCGCTGCCGCTAATCGGGACCCGCATGTCATCCTCTATGCACTATAAAACTTTCTTTTCTTGAATTATTTTTGGCACCTCATATTTGGTCACTTACCTTTTTCTTTCGATCCCATGCCGCCTCTCAAACGGTGATACCGCTGTCTGCTAAATGGGACCCGCATGTCATCCTCTATGTACTATAAAACTTTCTTTTCTTGGAGTTTTTTTGGCACCTCAAATTTGGTCACTTGCCTTTTTCTTTCGATCCCCTGCCGCCTCTCAAACGGTGATACCGCTGTCGCTAGTCGGGACCCGCATGTCATCCTCTATGTACTATAAAACTTTCTTTTCTTGAATTATTTTTGGCACCTCATATTTGGTCACTTACCTTTTTCTTTCGATCTCATGCCACGTTTGAAACGTTGAGGAACCTGCAGGCTCATGGGACCCGCATGTCATCCTCTATGTACTATAAAAGTTCATTTTCTTGGTTTTTTCACCCTCTGATTTTTGGCAATTTCTTTTTCTTTTGATCCCCTGCCGCCTCTCAAACGGTGATACCGTCTGTTGCTAAATCGGACCCGCATGTCATCCTCTATGTACTATAAAACTTTCTTTTCTTGAATTATTTTTGGCTGCTCATATTTTTTCACTTGCCTTTTTCTTTCGATCCCTGCCGCCTCTCAAACGGTGATACCGCTGTCTTGCTAAATGGGACCCGCATGTCATCCTCTATGTACTATAAAACTTTCTTTTCTTGAATTATTTTTGGCTCCGTATATTTTTTCACTTGCCTTTTTCTTTCGATCTCATGCCACGTTTGAAACGTTGAGAGACCTGCTGGCTCATGGGACCCGCATGTCATCCTCTCATGTGCTATAAAAGTTTCCTTAGTTGGATTTTTTCACCCTCGATTTTTGGCTTGCCTTTTCTTTTGATCCCTTGCCCCTTTGAAACGTTGAGTAAGTTTGTTGGCTCAAGGGACCCGCATGTCATCCTCTATGTCCATCAACTTTCTTTTCTTGGATTTTTTTCACCCCTAATTACTAGCTACTTTCTTTTTCTTTTGATCTCAAGCCGCATTACAAACATTGAGACCGTTCGTTGCAAAATGGGACCCACATGTCATCCTCTATGTACAATAAATCTTGGATTATTTTTGGCTCTCGATATTTGGTCACTTGCCTTTTTCTTTCGATCTCATGCCACCTTTGAAACGTTGAGTAAGTCTGTCGGCTCATGGGTCCCGCATGTCATCCTCTACGAACAATAAAAGTTTCCTTTCTTGGAGTTATTTTTGACCCCTAATTTCGGCTATTTGCCTTTTTCTTTTGATCCCTGCCCCCTTTGAAACGATGAGGACGTCTGTTGGCGGGTCGGTCCCACATGTCATCCTCTATGAACAATAAAAGTTTCCTTCGGTGGATTTATTTTGACCCCTAATTAATTTCGGCTATTTCCTTTTTTTTCTTTTGATCCCTGCCGCCTTGGAATTGTTGAGAATGCTGCTGCCTCATTTTTCTTTTGGTCTCGTGCCGCCTTGGAAACGTTGAGACCGCTACTACAAAATGGGACCCGCATGTCATCCTCTATGTACAATAAAGTTTCTTTTCTTGGATTATTTTTGGCTCCTGATATTATGTCACTTGGCTTTTTCTTTCGATCTCATGCCGACTTTGAAACGTTGAGGATGCTGCTGCCTCGTGGGTCCCGCATGTCATCCTCTCAGAACGATAAATGTTTTCTTTTCTTGTATTTTTTTACCAACTGATTTTTGGCTTTTTTTTATTTTTGATCCCCTGCCGCCTTTGAAACGTTGACGACGCTGTCGGCTCATGGGTCCCGATGTCGACCTCCCCGTACAAGAAACATGTGATATTTTATTTTGCAGACAATAAACGTTGTATTTCGCTCTGAGCTATTGCAAACGGATAAATTAAATCTTTATATCTACATAAACAAACTTATATGTTGAATCTCCTTGTTTTTTGTTTTTGCGAAGCATAGGACTTCCCTGGTTTTTTTTTTGAGAAAAATTCGACCTTTCCTGTTTTGGAGTGGGCTGAAATTGTACGAGTCAAAAGGCCCAGCAGGATAGTTCGAAGGCCCAGATGTCCAGATACTGGCCCAATTGAAATCTTTCTTTTCTTGGATTTTTTTTCACACCCCGATTTCCGGCTACTTCCTTTTTCTTTCGGTCTCGTGCCGCCTTGGAAGCGTTGAGACCGCTGCTATAAAATGGGACCCGCATGTCATCCTCTATGTACAATAAAGTTTCTTTTCTTGGATTATTTTTGGCTCCTGATATTATGTCACTTGCCTTTTTCTTTCAATCTCATGCCGACTTTGAAACGTTGAGGAAGCTGCTGGCTCATGGGTCCCGCATGTCATCCTCTATGAACAATAAAAGTTTCCTTTGTTGGATTTATTTTTTTCCCCTAATTTCCGGCTATTTGCCTTTTTCTTTTGATCCCTGCCTCTTTGAAACGATGACGACGCAGCTGGAAAGTTGGTCCCACATGTCATCCTCTATGAACAATAAAAGTTTCCTTTGATGGATTTATTTTTGACCCTAATTAATTTACTGGCTATTTCCTTTTTTCTTTTGATCCCCGCCGCCTTGAAATAGTTGAGGATGCTTGCTGCCTCATGGGTCCCGCATGTCATCCTCTCGAGAAGGTAAATGTTTCTTTTCTTGAATTTGTTTACCAACCGATTTTTGGCTTATTTTTCTTTCGATCTCCTGCCACCTTTAAAACATTGACGACGCTGCTGGCTCATGGGTCCCCAATGTCAGCCTCCCCATACTGCAAATCCTTTTTCTGCAAAGGTTGTATTTCTAGATAGATAAGGTGGATTCGAATCTGCCATGGTTCAGGCAGCTCAGGTAAGCCTTCTTGCACTGATTAATGGAAGTAGTGTATAGCAAGGTCAAGACATGTGGCTCGGTGTAATGAATCTATTTGAATCATGTTGTGGGTTCAATCCGATAGTTCTCTAACGAGGTCAGCCAAAATAGAAATTAAGTTTTTTTCTAAAACGGAAATGCAAATTAAGATGAACACAAACATTAGTTATCATAATAGCTGATCATACATACATACTTGCTAAGAGCAAAAGCTTGCCGAGTTTTACCACCCATACAATTAATTAGCGGTTCGGATAAGATAACCTTATATAAGTATAACTACAAATGCATTTGCTAAGGGCTCATGGGGCAACGAGAACTAGACAACCGCGAACTTTATGACTAGCATGTCACGGCGGCATCGAAAGATCTTGACCTTCAACTTTGATCCAATGCGAAGTTTGGCACCGTCAATGAACTTTTTCCACCTAGAAGTAACAGACCAAGCGGCCATCCGTGGGACCGACGAGTACCGTCCCTCTACGGTGAGACCTTCACTCTTCATGACGAGGGAAATCTTGCCCCTTCGGCCAGCATTGAGATCCTTGGCGATACTTTTAGGCAATTTCTGATTCAAAGCAAGAGATACCACCAAAAATTAGTCAATGTCACCAATGCACTGAACCATGTGAGAATTTGAGCAGAGAAGACATCAAGATAAGAGCAGTTATGCTGTCATATACTCACGAACATAGCCTTCGGATGCGTCCTGGTCACCACACGGGTGGCCACGGCAATGAGCTGAGACCTCGGTGATCCGGTCGGGGCAGGTGCAGAGCCTGGGCCGGTACACGAGCTGGTGCCGATGCGAGAGACTCGGCGGGCGAGTGCGTAAGCGGTGCCTCTAGAGGAACCGGTGGCGATGCTGAGGAGACTGTTGGGCGGTGCGGTAAACGGTGCAGCCTAGAGGAACCAGGTGCCGATGCGAGAGCCTGCTGGGCAGTGTGTAGTATATGGGGCCTCTACAGGAACCAATGCTGATGTAGGGGACTGCTCGGGTAGATGCGATAACGGAGCTGAGTACAGGAACCGGTGCCGATGCGGGAGAGTGGGAAGCCGGTGCGGTGCTTGGTGTGGTTGCCCTTTGTGACATCCGCTCATGTTCCATCGGGGGATCTGCAGCTTTGATCATGTTAAACCCGAGCAAGCTAGAACGAGAGGGAATGGTTTAGAACAACTGCTCGAAACGGCTTATCAAAAGATATGAGTAGAAAAAAGTTACATATTATATATTTGGAAGTGTCTCCAACTACGCAAGCGATTACGTATATCTGCCCGTTTGAGTTTCGATCCTCGACTCGTCGCCCTTCTTCAGACCGTAGTCAAAAGCAAACTTTCTCCAATCATGTCCATACAAATATGTGATGGCCTGCGTCTTGTAGACATACACCTCATAGACCGTGTAGGTGTTCATCAATTTGCCATTGCCATGCATAGTGAAAGACCCTTCATGCGGACACATCTGGTTAATCATAGGACGAAGTTCACAAGGTACATTCTGCATGTGAAAATTGATACAAATGTAAGAAGCAGGAAGACTAAAAACAAGACTTTACTATATGCCAATTCATGCTAAACCACTGAGAATACATACACGTAACTCGTGAAGGAGCTACTAGAAAGGTAGATAGAGCCATAGGAGGTGTTATATGCGGGGTATGTACATGGGCCCGCCATATTCCGCAAGCTCGGCATCGGGATGGTGAAGGAAACATGGGAGGTACCTACTCGGTGCGTAGCGCTGAATGTAAGTGGAAGAATTAGGTTGTGTAAAGTGCATAGTTCGGAGCAATGCAAATGTTGACAAGCGAGTGCATAACACTATGTTACAAACTGAGCGATGAAAAATTAGTGTATGATGAATATAAGCATGCTAATTTGGTGTTTCCGAATTCAAAAAGCATTAGACAGAGCCGGTGATAATATCGGACATAAATCATGGCATGTATATGTGGCTTAAGAAAATATGCCGAACCCTTGGATGGTTACGGCCCGGCTGATCCTTGGACTTGAGCTTATATAAGCATCCAGAAGGTGGGGCTGACCATAACTTGGTGGCAGCCTCTGCAGATGCCTCATCAGCAGCAGTTGCAATCCTTTTGACCAATGAAGGGTTAGCAGTTTCAGTCGGCATATGAAAATTGAAGAGCAACGGACATCGACGGTGATATATAAAATGAATCTATGAGACACCGATGCATATAGTGCTTGGATGTAAGTGTAAGAATAGGTGTGTGTGTTTCCGAACTATTGGTAAGCATTAGACAAAGCCGGCAATAAACGGACAAAAATCAAATCATGTATGAGGATTAAGAAAATATACCTTACTTGAAAAGGGTACCACCCAGTGGCACCGTGGCCTTGTGCTTGAGGAGGTTTTCGAAAGATGGTGGCGGCACCATCGTCTTCACAGACGACCTCATCAGGATCATTTTTTATCCATTTGAGTAGAGGCACGAAGTTTCATCCTGCATATGAATAGCAACAGAACTCATCATTGATATTTAATAAATCTATGAGATAGACGATGCAAATAGTGCGGGTGTAAGTGGAAGAATAGGGTTGTGCATAGAGAACGAGTTGACAACAATGCAAATGATTACAAAAGAAGCCAATGGAAATCAACAGTTTATATACTTGGATGAGACAGATCGAAAAGTGAAAAATTAGTGTATGATGATTGTAAGCAAACGCAGTTGTTTCGAACTTTTGGTAAGCATTAGACAAAGCCAACGGTAATTAAACGAGATAATAATGAAATCATGTATGTGGATTAAGAAAATATACCGATTCATTAAAAGGTCACCACCCAGTGGCCCATGGCCTCGTGCTTGTAGAGGTTTTCGGAAGATGGTGCCGGCACCATCGTCCTCACAACAGACCTCATTAGCCTCATTTTGCATCCACTTGAGTAAAGGCGCAGCAGTTTCAGCTTGCATAAGAATGGGAACAGATCTCAGCAGTGATATTGAATTACTGCGAGACGGATCGATGCATATAGTGCTGGATGTAAGTGGAAGGGTATGGCCGTGTATGGACAACAATTCACAACAATGCAAGGGTGTGTTCGGTTCCGAAACAGACGTGGAATGGAATGGAATGGTTCCATTTCGGAGGAATGGAATGGTTAAATTTTTGTTCGGTTGGGATAAATGGAGAGCGAAGAGATCGAGGTTAAACTAACCATTTGTCTCAAAATTGTAATTAACAATTGCAAATGACATTTTAATCTCAAAGTCGTAATAAACAGCGCCTAATGGTGCTCTTTTAATCTAAAAATCGTAATTAACATCATTTTTTGTTGGGTTAGGGGAACTGGAGTAGATGAACATTACTGTATGATGATTGTAAGCAAACCAATTTGGTGTTTCTAAACTTTTGGCTTCGAGATCTTATGGGTTTCAACTCTAGCCTACCCCAACTTGTTTGGGACTGAAAGGCTTGGTTGTTGTTGTTGTTGTTGTTGTAAACTTTTGGCAAGCATAGAAAAAACCGACAATAAACAGAGAAAAATCAAGGCATGTTTTGTGGATTAAGAAAATATACCATATTCATTAAAAGATCACCACCCAGTTGGCGCGTGGCTTTGTGCTTGTAGAGGCATTTAGAAGATGGGGGCGGCATCAACATATTGCGGCTCGATCGGCCGCAGTTTTGATCTTCCTTTTGAGTAAAGGCCCTAAAGTTTCGATCTGCATATGAATAGCAAAACAAAAGGCAGACCTCAGCTGTGATATTGAATTACTGTATGAGATAGACTGATGCATATAGTGGATGCTCTTAGCCTTTTGCAGCGTGAACACTAGCTATGGATAGACAAAAAACTAGTTAACTCAGCTTTGTCTAGATATGAATGTACTACCACCATCCAAAAGCTTAAGCCTTATTTATTTTTGAGAAATCAAAACAAGCAAAGTTTGACCAAAATTTTAGAACATTCTATCAACAAATATAATACTTGTGTAGATACCGTAGGAAAATATATTTTATTATCTATTTAATGATATTAATTTTGTATTTTGCATGTTACTGATTTTTGGTAAAAGCTTAGTCAAACATGGTATAGTTTGACTTTCTAAAAATAATATAAGCCCAAAGCTTTGGGATGGAGGCAGATAGTATCTAGAGCTAAAACACATCTAGATACATCCGTATCTACGGATAGTTGAGTCAATTAATTTGGATCCGAGGGAGTATCAGATTCGGACTACATCATGGTAAGTTGGTTAAAAAAATTACCCCTGGGCGGTCCCCGCCCGAGCTCGGCGATGGCATTTCGCTTCTTGTGCTGCAGATCGGGCCATGCTCCCTGCAGCAGGTGGGGCGCTATTCTCGTTCCCCATAGCCTCAAGCACGGAACCCGGAGGTACCAACCTCGATACGAGAGAATATAGAGCATGGTGTCACAGAGGCTTTACGCACAAACAGTCGAAGACATGTGCTACTTTAAGCATATTCCGGAACGGGAACAGATTGAGGATGCAGAGAGACACTTAAAAGGTAAAGAGTGGATAAGCAAACGGAGTACCTGCTTCGTGGGGCTGGGGACGCAGCTCAGGCTCAGCCAACTGCCCACATGCGTGGTGGCCTTACGCTCCATTGCCCCCACCGCCGAGGTCTTACCTTTCCTGTACAAGCTGACAAAAGATACAGTGAGGATCAGCAGAAACTACAAAGGTTGCAAATGTCAACAAATAAAGGAAGAACACCCCAATCCAAGCAAAGGTAGCCCCCGCCCCCACCCCCATCAATCACTCCCAGCTCGAGGGTGACCAGAAAGATGCCCCTTCGCCCAGAATAGAAAAGAGATGCGCAAGATATCGAGGAGAGGAAAAAAGAACCGATCTCGAGAAAGGAAAGAACATTACTAGTCCTACCTAATCCGCTTGGTCTAGATGCAGCTTGCCCCTCCAAGCTGGATGCCTGGACGGTGGAGGCGAAAGGAGGGGATCGAGCTAGCGGCTTGCATCCGTCGGCAATCGGCACTCGATCGGGAGAGAAGGGGTGCTACATAAAGGGGAGGGGTAACATATTTTATTACACGGTGAACTTACTCGATGTGACTAGTCATTACATGTCTCACCGAAACTAGGGCCCATAACGTGGCACCCCAAATTCACTTGAAGCTGCCCGGCGGGACGCATTGGCGCGTCAAGAACCCCCGAATTGTAGCGGGGAAATGAAACATTTCACAAAAATTCGAAATTCAAGCACACCGCCACGCGCCAAGCACGCGGATGTTCCTTCCTCTTCCTCGGTTCCTCCTCCCCTATCCGAAAAAACCCCAAATCCCAAGCTCAAACCAAAAAAAAAAATCCCCTGGCCGCCATGCATGTCCTCGTTAACCCGCTGGAGATCGTTCCGGACGATGCGGACCCCCCGCCCTGAGATCTAGAATTCCGTCCACCTCGAGGCACTGCGTGCTGTCTCGCGAGCCAGCGGCTTGAGGGCGCCGAAGAGGAAGTTCCGCCGGAAAGTGCTCATGGCAACCGTGCAAGCTCACCGGCGTGCTGCATCCCGAGAGGAACCGGTCAAAGCTTTGCTATTCGCCACACACAAAAATTGCGGGCCAAGATCTGGTCAAAGCTTCGTCGATGGCTTGCCGCGAGAGGCTTGGAGTCCGGAGTCAATAAACTAGCTGCTCGAGGATCGGGCGGTTTACACGGATTCATATTAATCGACTCAAGTTTGTTAGTCTAGTTAACAAATGCATCTAGATACATCCATATCTAGACATCTAGACAGAATTGAGTCAATTAATATGAATCGAGAGGGAGTACTCGAAAGTGTTTCATGCTACCAACTAATGCGTCGTGGCGGGAATCGCTGTAGAAGTAATTGTGCTACTACTCATACGATGAGCCGATTGTGTGAGTGTGGAATTTTGCAACGCGATCATCCACTGAATGCTTAATCTAGCGCCAAAGGCGTACAAATCATAACATACTACAGCACCGAACATAAGAGTACGAATCATAAAGTAGCTCAACATTTTGCATCGGTGGCTGGGTGGTCCCGAGACTACCGGGACGCCCCCGATGATCTCCGGGTGTGCATCCTCTTCAACGCAAAGCTGTGTACTCGGTCCACGGCCTCCTTCCGTAGGCTGGATAATCTCAGGTGCAGGACCTTCGTCTATGAGAGGCTCGTCATCAGTACCATCCACAGGTGCATCAGGGCTGGCTGGTCTTGAGACTACCCGGACGCCCCTGATGATCTCCGGGCGTGCATCCACTTCAACGCAAAGCTGTGTACTCGGTCCACGGCCTCCTTCTGTAGGCTGGATAATCTCGAGTGCGGGACCTTCGTCTATGAAAGGCTCGTCATCGGTACCATCCACGGGTGCATCAAACCGAGATTCATCTTCAAATCTCCCATCAAGCTGAGAGACCTCTTCAACTCTATGCTTCTGCAATTAGTACATCAACCGATTAGACAAACATCTAAGGGATGCAACCTGAACAAATGCCGTTTTACATATTTACCTTCTCATCTGGCACAGCACATGTCCCAGAGCTGAAACCCGTTTCCTGAAGCAAGCGCTTTTTCTCTCCTTCCCGTCCATCCATCTGCAACAAGTTAAATTTGAGTACGAACCTTGCACAGCAATGCAAACTATTGATTGAAACGATGGCAGCATCAATATAAATAATTAACTACATATGCCGAGCACACATACGAGTGTGAGCAAGATCTGCTTCTCCTGCTAAAGGATCATTATATGGTTCACCATGCTAAACCCGCCTAACATATGTGCGGTCCATCCCAAAAATGTGTAAATGATGCTGCCACTACGGGGTGAGGCCTCTTCTCACCATTCATACATGTGCGACGCGGGCAATACACGTCCAGAGTTGTGACCTTCATGAGCTCTAATAAACCCCATAAAGGGTTGAACACCATTTATATATGAAGGGGAACATAAGTGTCCATGCGAGTATCCAAGTTATGTCCATCTCGTTTAATTATGAGATACGAGTGGTTGGTGATTAATTTAAAGGCGAAGTAGGAAATGTATATCAATCGAGTACAAAACTATACTACATGATTATGCATTTCAGCAATCATGTCGAGTACAAAACAAAAAATGCCCATCGACATTTTAGCAAACGAGATCGATGTACAAAACTCCTGCCATGGCATTTCAGCAAATTAACGGATCGAGTGCGGAGCCACTCTATATCTTGCGCAGAAATGAACAAATTGATCGATGACAAATCGGCGGAAAACTATAAAGTGCCAATTAGTTCAGAGCATGCGACCAGATTTTTCGGCATCAAGAAAATATAAATCGTTAGAGCCGTCTTGCCCAGATCACATGATTGAGCTAGAGATAGCGGCCTGCAAGTGGATCACACTTGACCGCCGGTGCGTCATCTGGAAAGCGGCGGAGGAGGAAGCTTCTTCTTATACGGGCGGGAGCGGGGAGAGATGCTGCCTGACAGACGGATAAGTTGTGTGGGGTGGGTGGGGGATGTCGACGCGGGGCACCTGGAGGTGATCATTAAGTAGCGTTTAATGGGTTAGCATGTGTGTAATTTGCCGTGCACAAGGTTGAGAATAGGCGGTTCCCTTTGCCGACGCACAATTCAAACTATCCACGCCCATGTAGTTGAAATTAACCATATTTTAGTTAAAATCATTTAAAAGTCATGTGAGTGGGGAAAATTAGCAAAGTTGCTTGAAAAATAGTAAAACTACTAGAATTATCTTTAAATATGCTCTACTTCGTATGGAAACCAGGTGTGGAAGCATGTTGAGCTGATTTTATTTGTACTTTCTTCATTAAAACTCCCATTTATGCACTTTGGATGGGAAAGAAATCATTTGTACATAAATTTGCGACAACGCCATGTTGCAAACACTAATTGTTTTACATGCCAAGATGCACCATCCACCAAATATATGCGGCAAAAGTTTATCACAATCTAGCAGATATGCACAATTAGTGAGGGACCCCTTTTGATTTTATTACCCAATTTCCACTAATTAGGTAGAGATCGGAGAAAGGGGTTAATTAATTAGGCCATGTTAGGGGGTTATGTGTTTTAGATTAGGTTGTGTGGATTCCAGAATACGACTTCTTTATTTGTGTATGCTATGATTAATCAAAACTACAAGATCGATTCGACTGCGCACACATTGTTAGAGGCGCACATGCCTTTGCGCACAAAGTGCATGTGTGTGTTGTTGGCCACCAATTAACGAGAAATGAGAGAGAGGTAGAGAGAGAGAGAGAGAGAGATAGAGGTAGAGAGCTACATACGAGAGCGATTGAAATCCCCAAATTAAACATATATATGCATGGTACATTTAATTTAGTAGAGGACCGCGAAGCCCACACGGCACCTTACGTGCATAATTAAGTGTCATTGGCCTATATATGAGGGTTTTTGAATTAGGGTTTAGGGTTTAGGGTTAGGAGGTTAGGGTTTAGGGTTTATCTGTTTATGGTGTTTAGGGTTTGGGATTAGGGATTAGGGTTTATTTAGGGTTTAAGGTTTAGGGATCATCGATCGTGCGCTTCACACATTATTAGAGGCACACTTGGCATTTGCGCATAAGTGCATGCGTATATGTGTGTGTTTTTTGAACCAACGACATATAGATGATCAGAGAGAGATTGAAATCCCCCAAGAATATGTTCAAATATATTAAAATATATGCACCAATTAATGCATGCATGGTAGGCCATGTACACATATTATATATATATTATGGGAAACTTAATCAAATGTGTTTTCATTCGAGAGAACTTGTCAAAATTCAAGTTAATTAATTTATCATCGATAATTATATAATTATTTAATGAATCTCGGGAGATGTTATACAGCTTATATGATCGATATATAGGCCATGTCGTATATATTAATTGGTGTTAATCTTCCGTTTAATTTGCTATTTAGTACATCACTATATATAGAGCAT
>NC_061511.1:136843309-136862381 GCF_022539505.1 Lolium rigidum
TGATAACCCACAAGTATAGGGGATCGCGGCAGTCTTCGCGGGTAGTAAAACCCAATTTATTGATTCGACACAAGGGGAGGTAAAGAATACTTATAAGCCTTAACAACTGAGTTGTCAATTCAGTTGCACCTGGAAAAGCACTAGTAACAGGGGTGATGTGAAAGTAGCAGTGATATGAGAGCAGTAGTAATAGTAATACAGCAGCAGTAATAGTAATATGAGAGCAATGGCACAAGAAAATAGTTGATACTACTTCCAATGACATGTAGAACGAGTATATGATGATGAAAGATGGACCGGGGTTCCCAGCTATCTACACTAGTGGCAACTCTCCAATAACAAGTGTTGGGTGAACAAATTACAGTCGGGCAATTGATAGGATTGAAATAGCATTAAGACAGAATATCAAGATCACTAATCATGTAGGTATGTTTTCCATATATAGTCATACGTGCTCGCAATGAGAAACTTGTACAACATCTTTTGTCCTACCAGATCGAGTGGCAGCCGGGCCTCTAGGGAATCTACTGGAAATTAAGGCACTCCTCTTAATAGAGCACCGGAGCAAAGCATTAACACTCCGTGAAAACATGTGATCCTCATATCTAAGCCTTTCCCTCCAATTGTCCCAATTTCTGTCACTTTGGGGTCTTTGGTTCCGGACATAGACATGTGCATACAACTTGTAGATACAATCTAAGCAATAAGTATAGAGCTCAAATCTAATATCATGCCACTCGGGCCCTAGTGACAAGCATTAAACACAACAAGATTGCAGCAACAATAACTTCATAAACTTTGTAGATAGACAATCATAACGTAACAATCCATCGGATCCCGACAAACACAACACCGATTACATCGGATGAATCTCAATCATGTAAGGCAGCTCATGAGATCATTGTATTGAAGTACATGGGGGAGAGAATACCAACTAGCTACAGCTAGAACCCGTAGTCCATGGGGGAACTACTCACGGAGCATGATGGAGGCGATGGCGTTGATGGAGATGGCTTCCGGGGCACTTCCCCGTCCCGGCAGAGTGCGTGAACAGAGACTTCGTCCCCCGAATTGGAGTTTCGCGATGGTGGCGGCGTCCCCGGAGTCTTTCCGGAGTTTCGTCAATTGGTCTCGCGTTTTTAGGTCGAAAGGGCTTAAATAGGCGAAGAGGCGGCGCGAGAGGGGCGACGGGTGGCCCCACAGCAGGCCGGCGCGGCCGGGGTGTGGCCCGCGCGGCCCACTCCGTGTGGTGGCCCCCTGGCTCTCCTCCGACTCTCCTTCGGTGTTCTGGATGCTTTCGGGAAAAATAGGATGTTGGGTCTTCGTTTCGTCGAATTCCGAGAATATTGCCCGAACAGCCTTTCTGGAACCAAAAACAGCAAAAAACAGGAACTAGCACTATGGCATCTTGTTAATAGGTTAGTTCCGGAAAACGCATAATATCATCATAAAGTGCAAGCAAAACATGTAAGTATTGTCATAAAACAAGCATGGAACATCAGAAATTATGGATACGTTGGAGACGTATCAAGCATCCCCAAGCTTAGTTCCTGCTCGTCCTCGAGTAGGTAAACGATAAAAAGAATAATTTCTGTAGTGACATGCTACTTACATAACCTTGATCATACTATTACAAAGCATATGAGATGAATGAAGTGACTCAAGGCAATGATCTATAGTTGCTAACAAATAGATAACACATAGCAAAACTTTTCATGAATAGTACTTTCAAGACAAGCATCAAAAGTCTTGCACAAGAGTTAACTCATAAAGCAATAGATCCAAAGTAAAGGCATCGAAGCAACACAAAGGAAGATTTAAGTTTCAGCAGTTGCTTTCAACTTTCAACATGCATATCTCATGGATAATTGTCAACATAAAGTAATATAGTAAGTGCAAATAAGCAAGTATGTAAGAATCAATGCACAGTTGACACAAGTGTTTGCTTCTAAGATGGAAGGAAGTAGGTAAACTGACTCAACATAAAGTAAAAGAAAGGCCCTTCGCAGAGGAAGCGGGGATTAAATCATGTGCTAGAGCTTTTTAAGTTTTGAAATCATATAGAGAGCATAAAAGTAAAGTTTTGAGAGGTGTTTGTTGTTGTCAACGAATGATAGTGGGCACTCTAACTACCTCATCAACCAGACTTTCAAGAGCGGCTCCCATGAAGGACGTTATCTCTACCAACAAGGTAGATCATCCCTCTTCTCTTTTGTTTACACATGTATTTTAGTTTCATTATTTATGGATGACACTCCTCCCAACCTTTTGCTTACACAAGCCATGGCCAACCGAATCCTCGGGTGCCTTCCAACATTCACATACCATGAAGGAGTGTCTATTTGCAAAATTAAGTTGCTTACTGATGAATCAGAGCAAAACATGTGAAGAGAATTATTAATGAAGGTTAATTAATTGGGGCTGGGAACCCCATTGCCAGCTCTTTTTGCAAAATTATTGGATAAGCGGATATGCCACTAGTCCATTGGTGAAAGTCTGTCCGAAGTAAATGACAAGATCGAAAGGTAAACACCACATACTTCCTCATGAGCTATAAAACATTAACACAAATTGAGAAGAATTTTGAAGGTTTAAAGGTAGCACATGAAGTATTTACTTGGAATGGCAGGAAATACCACATAGTAGGTAGATATGGTGGACACAAATGGCATAGGTTTTGGCTCAAGGTTTTGGATGCACGAGAAGCATTTCCTCTCAGTACAAGGCTTTGGGCTAGCAAGGTTGTTTGAAGCAAACACAAGTATGAACCGGTACAGCAAAACTTACATAAGAACTTATTGCAAGCATTATAAAACTCTACAGTGTCTTCCTTGTTGCTCAAACACTTTTACCAGAAAATATCTAGACCTTAAGAGAGACCAATCATGCAAACCAATTTCAACAAGCTCTACGGTAGTTCTCCACTAATAGGTTTAAACTACATGAAAAAACTTAATAATGATCTACTTGAGAGCTCAAAACAATTGCCAAGTGTCAAATTATTCAAGACATGATGAGGCATTTTCTGTTTCCAACCAAATATAAATAAGTGCAATAGCTTCCAACTTTTATCATTGAACATTAAAGGTAAAACGAAGAACACAAGTGTTTATATGAAAAAGCGGAGCGTGTCTCTCTCCCACACAAGGATTTCTAGGATCCGATCTTATTCAAACAAAACAAAAATAAAATCACACAGACGCTCCAAGTAAAGCACATATGATGTGACCGAATAAAAATATAGTTTCAATAGAAGAAACCTGATAAGTTGATGAAGAAGGGGATGCCTTGGGCATCCCCAAGCTTAGACGCTTGAGTCTTCTTGAAATATGCAGGGATGAACCACGGGGGCATCCCCAAGCTTAGACTTTTCACTCTTCTTGATCATATATCATCCTCCTCTCTTGACCCTTCAAAACTTCCTTCACACCAAACTTCTCATAAACTTCAATAGAGGGGTTAGTACTCAAAAAACTTGAATCCACTTTGGTCCTGTAGTGACACATTGCAAGAACTCAATAAAACATTAGCTACAGCTCTCCACGTGTAGAAAGCCTTGCTTAAAGTCCGCAAGCGACAATGCAAAAAAACAGAGACAGAATCTGCCAAAACAGAACAGCCAGTAAAGACGAATTTAAAAGAGGTACTTCCGTTGCTCAACTCAGAAAACTCAAAACTAACGAAAGTTGCGTACATATCTGTGGAACACGCACGTAAATTGGCATAATTTTCTGAGTTACCTACAGAGAAAACAGCCCAGATTCGTGACAGATAGAAATCTGTTTCTGCGCAGAAATCCAAATCTAGTATCAACCTTCGATTAGAGCCTTCACTTGGCACAACAAAACACAAAACTAAGATAAGGAGAGGTTGCTACAGTAGTAAAAAACTTCCAAGACACAAATATAAAACAAAGTACTGTAGCAAAATAACACATGGGTTATCTCCCAAGAAGTTCTTTTCTTTATAGCCATTAAGATGGGCTCAAGTAGTTTTAAATGATGCACTCGCAAGAAATAGTATTTGAAGCAAAAGAGAGCATCAAGAGGCAAATCCAAAACACATTTAAGCCTAACATACTTCCTATGCATAGGAATCTTGTAAATAAACAAGTTCATGAAAAGCAAACTAACAAGCATAAGAAGATAGAACAAGTGTAACTTCAAAATTTTAAGCATATAGAGAGGTGTTTTAGTACCATACTACCATGAGAATTTCTACTACCATATTTTCCTCTCTCATAATAATTTTCAGTAGCTTCATGAATAAACTCAACAATATAACTATCACATGCAGCATACTTTTCAAGATCCATAAGCACATACTTTTTATCAAGCTCAAATATAGTAGGATCAAAACTTTCGAACACACTTTTATCAATAGTATAACAAGATGGTTGATCAATCTCAAGAGATATGGGACTCATAGATAATGTCAAGACCTCTCCAATCCCATTTTCATTAGTAGTACAATTAATATTATCAAGTAACATAGGACCATCATCAAGAGCTTTATCATAAACATTTGCTACGCAAAATTCTTTAGTACCATGCATTTCGACATCAGGCACAAACAAAGCATTATCATAAGATTTATCAAAGTAGCATGGATTATCATAAATAACAGTAGCATAATTATTCTCACAAGTTTTACTCATAGGGAATATTTCAAGAGAATCCACAGGAACATAACATTCAACCTCTTTCGGTAAGCATGGAGGACAATCAAATAGTGTAAGAGATAAAGAGTTACTCTCATTAGAAGGTTGGCATGGGTAGCTAATCCATTCTTCCTCCTTTTGTTCGTCGCTCTCCTCTTCTTTTTCATCCAATGAGCTTCCAGGTTCATCAATTTCCTCCTCTTTTTCATCCAATGAGCTTTCAGGTTCATCAATTTCTTCTTCCGCAGGTTCCTGCAAATTGTGAGTGCATTCTTGTGCATTAATGTGTCTCTCTTTATAATCAAGGATATAAGGATTCCTACTGTAGCATTCTATGCAAGAATTAAGGATAGTAGAGACATAATCTTTAAGGTCCTTACAAATAGCACAAGTTTCATAATTCTCAACCATGAAGGATTCTATCTCGGAGGCTCCCATAAATAAGACAAATTGTTCTACCTCTTCGAACCCATAATGAATATAGCAATTCCGATTATAGTTCTTAATTAAAAATTCCTCACTAAAGCCACATTGAAATTTAAGATGTTTAGTATCCTGTTGAGAGCAACAGTTTATATCATGGCGTCTAAGCAAGATTCTAGCCATTGTATTCAATTTTTCTATCATAGCACTCATTATTTTACCAGTTCTTGATTCTCTATAATTATTATATAATTCAATAAGCTCCAAATAGGTTGTAGGTTCTCCCATAATAGCAGTTTTTAATTTTTAGATTTTTCAAATTTTTATGGATTTTTGGGTATATGAGGAAAATAAAACAAGACAAAAAGAAACTAAGCAAAGTAATACTAGACAAAACAAAATAAAATAAAACAGAGAGAGAGAGAGGTAGAGTGTACTCCCCAGGTGAACTTATGAGTAGAGCTATGCCTCCCCGGCAACGGCGCCAGAAAACAGTCTTGATAACCCACAAGTATAGGGGATCGCGGCAGTCTTCGCGGGTAGTAAAACCCAATTTATTGATTCGACACAAGGGGAGGTAAAGAATACTTATAAGCCTTAACAACTGAGTTGTCAATTCAGCTGCACCTGGAAAAGCACTAGTAACAGGGGTGATGTGAAAGTAGCAGTGATATGAGAGCAGAGTAGTAACAAGAATACGCAGCAGTAGAATAGTAATATGAGAGCAATGGCACCGGAAAATAGTTGATACTACTTCCAATGACATGTAGAACGAGTATATGATGATGAAAGATGGACCGGGGTTCCCGGCTATCTACACTAGTGGCAACTCTCCAATAACAAGTGTTGGGTGAACAAATTACAGTCGGGCAATTGATAGGATTGAAATAGCATTAAGACAGAATATCAAGATCACTAATCATGTAGGCATGTTTTCCATATATAGTCATACGTGCTCGCAATGAGAAACTTGTACAACATCTTTTGTCCTATCAGTCGGTGGCAGCCGGGCCTCTAGGGAATCTACTGGAAATTAAGGCACTGATACGTCTCCGACGTATCGATAATTTCTTATGTTCCATGCCATATTATTGATGATACCTACATGTTTTATGCACACTTTATGTCATATTCGTTTATTTTCTGGAACTAACCTATTAACAAGATGCCGAAGAGCCAGCTGCTGTTTTCTGCTGTTTTTGGTTTCAGAAATCCTAGTAACGAAATATTCTCGGAATTTGACGAAATCAACGCCCAGGGTCCTATTTTGCCACGAAGCTTCCGGAAGACCGAAGAGGAGTCGAAGTGGGGCCACGAGGCGCCGCCACCATAGGGCGGCGCGGCCCGGCCCCGGCCGCGTCGACCTGTGGTGTGGGGCCCTCGTGTGGCCCCCACGTTGCCCTTCCGCCTACTTAAAGCCTCCGTCGCGAAACCCCGGCACCGAGAACCACGATACGGAAAACCTCATCGAGACGCCGCCGCCGCCAATCCCATCTCGGGGGATTCTGGAGATCTCCTCCGGCACCCTGCCGGAGAGGGGATTCATCTCCCGGAGGACTCTTCACCGCCATGGTCGCCTCCGGAGTGATGAGTGAGTAGTTCACCCCTGGACTATGAGTCCATAGCAGTAGCTAGATGGTTGTCTTCTCCTCATTGTGCTTCATTGTTGGATCTTGTGAGCTGCCTAACATGATCAAGATCATCTATCTGTAATGCTATATGTTGTGTTTGTCGGGATCCGATGGATAGAGAATACCATGTTATGTTAATTATCAAGTTATTACCTATGTGTTGTTTATGATCTTGCATGCTCTCCGTTATTAGTAGAGGCTCGGCCAAGTTTTTGCTCTTAACTCCAAGAGGGAGTATTTATGCTCGATAGTGGGTTCATGCCTCCATTGATACCTGGGACGGTGACGTAAAGTTCTAAGGTTGTGTTGTGCTCGTTGCCACTAGGGATAAAACATTGATGCTATGTCTAAGGATGTAGTTGTTGATTACATTACGCACCATACTTAATGCAATTGTCCGTTGCTTTGCAACTTAATACCGGAAGGGGTTCGGATGATAACTCGAAGGTGGACTTTTAGGCATAGATGCAGTTGGATGGCGGTCTATGTACTTTGTCGTAATGCCCAATTAAATCTCACTATACTTATCATGACATGTATGTGCATTGTTATGCCCTCTCTATTTGTCAATTGCTCGACCGTAATTTGTTCACCCAACATGCTTTTATCTTATGGGAGAGACACCTCTAGTGAAGCTGTGGACCCCGGTCCATTCTTTTATACTCGAAATACAAATCTGTCGCAATACTTGTTCTTTACTCGTTTTCCCTGCAAACAATCATCTTCCACACAATACGGTTAATCCTTTGTTACAGACAAGCCGGTGAGATTGACAACCTCACTCGTTTCGTTGGGGCAAAGTACTTTGGTTGTGTTGTGCGGGTTCCACGTTGGCGCCGGAATCTCGGTGTTGCGCCGCACTACATCCCGCCGCCATCAACCTTCAACGTGCTTCTTGACTCCTACTCGGTTCGATTAAACCTTGGTTTCTAATCGAGGGAAACTTGCCGCTGTGCGCATCACACCTTCCTCTTGGGGTTCCCAACGGACGTGTTAATTACACGCATCAAGCAAATTTACGGCGCCGTTGCCGGGGAGATCAAGACACGCTGCAAGGGGAGTCTCCACTTCCCAACCTCTTTACTTTGTTTTTGTCTTGCTTTATTTTATTTACTACTTTGTTTGCTGCATTATATCAAAACATAAAAAAATTAGTTGCTAGTTTTACTTTATTTACTGTATTGTTTGCTATATCTAAAACACAAAAAAATTAGTTACTTGCATTTATTTTACTTGATTCATCATGCTTCCTTTTAATTTTACCACAAAAGACATACCGGTAGGACGCGGGTCTATCATTGGGAGAAACAATATAGAAGAATTTTTCAGTGATGTTAGTACCGTTGAAGACTTTGAAGATAGACACTTGGTAGAACTTGCTCCTACTTATGAAATTGCTGCTGCTGCTTTAGTCCGCATGTTGGAAACTAAATTTGTTAATCTCAATCCTATAATCCAACACATGTTTCTTACACTCGGTGATATGGAAGAGGGGGAAAAGAAAGATTTTGTTTTAGAAACCCTTCTTAGAGAATTTGGTGGTCTAGCAAGAGAGGCTAGAAAGGTCTTTGCTAAATTTAATATGCTTGGTTCTCATACTAATTTTGTTGATCTCCTTGAAAAAATGGACATGGATAGAATAAGATACACTAATAATACTAATGATGGTGGGGAGATCAAAGCACCAATACCATGTAAACTCCTAGCTATGAATGATGCACTAGAAAATAACTATGCTTGGCTTGTTCCTGAGAATTTGTTCGATGAGAGTAGCAAGCCCAAGACTAATGAAAAGGGAGACGCTGAAACTTATGTATCCAATATACTATGCATGGTTGAGAAAACTCCAAACCCCGCTGTAGATGCACCACCCTTTGATAATACTTGATTTACACTTTCGCGCCTAGCTGAAAGGCGTTAAAGAAAAGCGCTTATGGGAGACAACCCATGTTTTTACTACAGTATTTTTGTTTTATATTTGAGTCTTGGAAGTTGTTTACTACTGTAGCAACCTCTCCTTATCTTAGTTTTATGTTTTGTTGTGCCAAGTAAAGTCTTTGATAGTAAAGTAAATACTTGATTTGGATTACTGCGCAGTAACATGATTTCTTTGCTGTCACGAATCTGGGTCTAATTCTCCTGTAGGTAACTCAGAAAATTAAGCCAATTTACGTGCAGTGATCCTCAGATATGTACGCAACTTTCATTCAATTTGGGCATTTTCATTTGAGCAAGTCTGGTGCCCTAATAAAATCCATCTTTACGGACTGTTCTGTTTTGACAGATTCTGCCTTTTATTTCACATTGCCTCTTTTGCTATGTTGGATGAATTTCTTTGATCCATTAATGTCCAAGTAGCTTTATGCAATGTCCAGAAGTGTTAAGAATGATTGTGTCACCTCTGAACATGTTAATTTTTATTGTGCACTAACCCTCTAATGAGTTGTTTCGAGTTTGGTGTGGAGGAAGTTTTCAAGGATCAAGAGAGGAGTATGATGCAATATGATCAAGGAGAGTGAAAGCTCTAAGCTTGGGGATGCCCCGGTGGTTCACCCCTGCATATTCTAATAAGACTCAAGCGTCTAAGCTTGGGGATGCCCAAGGCATCCCCTTCTTCATCGACAACATTATCGGGTTCCTCCCCCGAAACTATATTTTTATTCCGTCACATCTTATGCACTTTGCTTGGAGCGTCGGTTTGTTTTTGTTTTTTGTTTTGTTTGAATAAAATGGATCCTAGCATTCACTTTGTGGGAGAGAGACACGCTCCGCTGTAGCATATGGACAAGTATGTCCTTAGGCTCTACTCATAGTATTCATGGCGAAGTTTCTTCTTCGTTAAATTGTTATATGGTTGGAATTGGAAAATACTACATGTAGTAATTCTAAAATGTCTTGGATAATTTGATACTTGTCAATTGTTGTGCTCATGTTTAAGCTCTTGCATCATATACTTTGCACCCATTAATGAAGAAACACTTAGAGCTTGCTAATTTGGTTTGCATATTTGGTTTCTCTAGAGTCTAGATAATATCTAGTATTGAGTTTTGAACAACAAGGAAGACGGTGTAGAGTCTTATAATGTTTACAATATGTCTTTTATGTGAGTTTTGCTGCACCGTTCATCCTTGTGTTTGTTTCAAATAACCTTGCTAGCCTAAACCTTGTATCGAGAGGGAATACTTCTCATGCATCCAAAATCCTTGAGCCAACCACTATGCCATTTGTGTCCACCATACCTACCTACTACATGGTATTTATCCGCCATTCCAAAGTAAATTGCTTGAGTGCTACCTTTAAAATTCCATCATTCACCTTTGCAATATATAGCTCATGGGACAAATAGCTTAAAAACTATTGTGGTATTGAATATGTACTTATGCACTTTATCTCTTATTAAGTTGCTTGTTGTGCGATAACCATGCTTCGGGGACGCCATCAACTATTCTTTGTTGAATATCATGTGAGTTGCTATGCATGTCCGTCTTGTCTCGAAGTAAGAGAGATCTACCACCTTAATGGTTGGAGCATGCATATTGTTAGAGAAGAACATTGGGCCGCTAACTAAAGCCATGATTCATGGTGGAAGTTTCAGTTTTGGACATATATCCTCAATCTCATATGAGAATAATAATTGTTGCCACATGCTTATGCATTAAAGAGGAGTCCATTATCTGTTGTCCATGTTGTCCCGGTATGGATGTCTAAGTTGAGAATAATCAAAAGCGAGAAATCCAAAATGCGAGCTTTCTCCTTAGACCTTCGTACAGGCGGCATGGAGGTACCCCATTGTGACACTTGGTTAAAACATGTGTATTGCAAAGATCCGGTAGTCCAAGCTAATTAGGACAAGGTGCGGGCACTATTAGTATACTATGCATGAGGCTTGCAACTTGTAAGATATAATTTACATAACTCATATGCTTTATTACTACCGTTGACAAAATTGTTTCATGTTTTCAAAATAAAAGCTCTAGCACAAATATAGCAATCGATGCTTTCCTCTTTGAAGGATCATTCTTTTTACTTTTATGTTGAGTCAGTTCACCTATCTCTTTCCACCTCAAGAAGCATACACTTGTGTGAACTATGCATTGATTCCTACATACTTGCATATTGCACTTGTTATATTACTCTATGTTGACAATTATCCATGAGATATACATGTTATAAGTTGAAAGCAACCGCTGAAACTTAATCTTCCTTTGTGTTGCTTCAATACCTTTACTTTGATTTATTGCTTTATGAGTTAACTCTTATGCAAGACTTATTGATGCTTGTCTTGAAGTACTATTCATGAAAAGTATTTGCTTTATGATTCACTTTTTTACTCATGTCATTACCATTGTTTTGATCGCTGCATCCACTACATATGTTTACAAATAGTATGATCAAGGTTATGATGGCATGTCACTTCAGAAATTATCTTTGTTATCGTTTTACTCGCTCGGGACGAGCGGAACTAAGCTTGGGGATGCTGATACGTCTCCGACGTATCGATAATTTCTTATGATCCATGCCATATTATTGATGATACCTACATGTTTTATGCACACTTTATGTCATATTCGTGCATTTTCTGGAACTAACCTATTAACAAGATGCCGAAGAGCCGGTTGCTGTTTTCTCGCTGTTTTTGGTTTCGTAAATCCTAGTAACGAAATATTCTCGGAATTGGACGAAATCAACGACCCGGGGTCCTATTTTGCCACGAACCTTCCGGAAGACCGAAGAGGGAGTACGAAGTGGGGCGACGAGGCGCCGCCACCATAGGGCCGCGCGGCCGAGGGCGCGGCCGCGCCGCCCTATGGTGTGGGCCCCTCGTCGGCCCTCCGACGTCTGCCCTTCCGCCTACTTAAAGCCTCCGTCGCGAAAACCCCGATGGGAAAGAACCACGATACGGAAAACCTTCCGGAGACGCCGCCGCCGCCAATCCCATCTCGGGGGATCCTGGAGATCTCCTCCGGCACCCGCCGGGAGAGGGGATTCATCTCCCGGAGGACTCTACACCGCCATGGTCGCCTCCGGAGTGATGAGTGAGTAGTTCACCCCCGGACTATGGGTCCATAGCAGTAGCTAGATGGTTGTCTTCTCCTCATTGTGCTTCATTGTTGGATCTTGTGAGCTGCCTAACATGATCAAGATCATCTATCCGTAATACTCTATGTTGTGTTTGTCGGGATCCGATGGATAGAGAATACCATGTTATGTTAATTATAAAGTTATTACATATGTGTTGTTTATGATCTTGCATGCTCTCCGTTATTAGTAGAGGCTCGGCCAAGTTTTTGCTCTTAACTCCAAGAGGGAGTATTTATGCTCGATAGTGGGTTCATGCCTCCATTGACACCGGGACGAGTGACGAAAAGTTCTAAGGTTGTGTTGTGCTCGTTGCCACTAGGGATAAAACATTGACGCTATGTCCGAGGATGTAGTTGTTGATTACATTACGCACCATACTTAATGCAATTGTCCGTTGCTTTAGCAACTTAATACCGGAAGGGGTTCGGACGATAACCTGAAGGTAGACTTTTTAGGCATAGATACAATTGGATGGCGGTCTATGTACTTTGTCGTAATGCCCAATTAAATCTCACTATACTTATCATGACATGTATGTGCATTGTTATGCTCTCTCTATTTGTCAATTGCCCGACTGTAATTTGTTCACCCAACATGCTTTTATCTTATGGGAGAGACACCTCTAGTGAACTGTGGACCCCGGTCCATTCTTTTAATACCTGAAATACAAATCTGCTCGCAATACTTGTTCTTTACTCGTTTTCCTGCAAACAATCATCTTCCACACAATACGGTTAATCCTTTGTTACAACAAGCCGGTGAGATTGACAACCTCACTCGTTTCGTTGGGGCAAAGTACTTTGGTTGTGTTGTGCGGGTTCCACGTTGGCGCCGGAATCCCTAGTGTTGCGCCGCACTACATCCCGCCGCCATCAACCTTCAACGTGCTTCTTGGCTCCTCCTGGTTCGATAAACCTTGGTTTCTTTATCGAGGGAAAACTTGCTGCCGTGCGCATCATACCTTCCTCTTGGGGTTCCCAACGAACGTGTGAGTTACACGCCATCAGCGCCGCCGCCAATCCCATCTCGGGGGATTCGGGAGATCGCCTCCCGGCACCCTGCCGGAGAGGGGAATCATCTCCCGGAGGTCTCTTCATCGCCATGACCGCCTCCGGATCGATGTGTGAGTAGTCCACCCCTGGACTATGGGTCCATAGCGATAGCTAGATGGTTGTCTTCTCCTCTTGTGCTATCATGTTTAGATCTTGTGAGCTGCCTATCATGATCAAGATCATCTATTTGTAATCCTTCATGTTGTGTTTGTTGGGATCCGATGAATATTGAATACTATGTCAAGTTTATTATCAATCTATCATATATGTTATTTATGTTCTTGCATGCTCTCCGTTGCTAGTAGAGGCTCTGGCCAAGTTGATAATTGTGACTCCAAGAGGGAGTATTTATGATCGATAGTGGGTTCATGCCTCCATTAAATCTGGGACAGTGATAGAAAGTTCTAAGGTTGTGGATGTGATGTTGCCACTAGGGATAGAACATCGATGCTTTGTCTAAGGATATTTGTGTTGATTACATTACGCACCATACTTAATGCAATTGTCTATTGTTTACAACTTAATACTGGAGGGAGTTCGGATGATAACCTGAAGGTGGACTTTTTAGGCATAGATGCATGCTGGATAGCGGTCTATGTACTTTGTCGTAATGCCCTGATTAGATCTCATAGTACTCATCATGATATATGTATGTGCATTGTTATGCCTTCTTTATTTGTCAATTGCCCAACCGTAATTTGTTCACCCAACATCTCGCTTATCTTATGAGAGAGACACCACTAGTGATCTGTGGACCCCGAGTCCTATTCTTTACATCCGAAATACAATCTATCGCAATTGTTCTTTCATCGTTCTTCGTAAACAACCATCATCATCCACACTATACATCTAATCCTTTGTTTACAGCAAGCCGGTGAGATTGACAACCTCACCGTTACGTTGGGGCAAAGTACTCGTGATTGTGTTGTGCGGGTTCCACGTTGGCGCCGGAATCCCTGGTGTTGCGCCGCACTACACTCCGCCGCCATCAACCTTCAACGTGCTTCTTGGCTCCTACTGGTTCGATAACCTTGGTTTCTTACTGAGGGAAAACTTGCTGCTGTGCGCATCACACATTCCTCTTGGGGTTCCCAACGGACGTGTCAACTACGCGCATCAAGACTGTTTTCTGGCGCCGTTGCCGGGGAGATCAAGACACGCTGCAAGGGGAGTCTCCCACATCCAATCTCTTTACTTTGTTTTTGTCTTTCTTTACTTTATTTACTGCTTTGTTTGCTCTTATATCAAAAACACAAAAAAATTAGTTGCTAGCTTTACTTTATTTACTGTCTTGTTCTCTATATCGAAAACACACAAAAATTAGTTACTTGCATTTACTTTATTTACCTTTAGTTTATTTCATCATGTTTCCTCCTAAGTTCACTTTGAAAGACATACCGGTAGGACGAGGGTCTATAATTGGGAGAGATAATATAGAAGATTTTTTCACTCATGTTAGTACCGCTGAAGATTTTGAAGATAGACACTTGGTAGAACTTGCTCCTACTTATGAAATTGCTGTTGCTTCTTTAGTACACATGTTGGAAACTAAATTTTTTAATCTCAATCCTATAATCCAACACATGTTTCTTACACTCGGTGATATGGAAGAGGGAGAAAAGAAAGATTTTGATTTAGAAACCCTTCTTAAAGAATTTGGTGGTGTAGCAAGAGAGGCTAGAAAGGTCTTTATTAAATATAAGATGCTTGGCTCTTATACCAATTTTGCTAGTATCCTTGAAAAGATGGACATGGAGAGAATAAGATACACTAATAATGTTAATGATGGTGGGGAGATTAAGACAACAATACCTTGTAAGCTCCTAGGAATGAATGACGCTCTAGAAAATAACTATGGTTGGCTTGTCCCTGAAAATTTGTTTGACGCGGATAGCAAACCTAAGAATAATGAAAAGGGAGCCTCTGAAACTCACATAGATAAGATAAAATGCATAGTTGAGAAAACTCCCAACACCTATGTTGATGCTTCACCTCTTGATAATACTTGATACACACTTTACGCGCCTAGTCGAAAGGCGTTAAAGAAAAGCGCTTATGGGAGACAACCCATTATTTTACTTCTGCACTTTATTTTATATTTGAGTCTTGGAATTTTTTACTACTATAGCAACCTCTCCTTATCTTTATTTTATTGCATTGTTGTGCCAAGTAAAGTCTTTGATAGTAAAGCCAATACTAGATTTGGATTGCTGCGCAGGAATGCATTTCTTGCTGTCACGAATTTGAGAAGTAGTCTCTGTAGAAAAATTAAAAAAAATCTGCCAATTTACGTGCGTGATCCTCAGATATGTACGCAACTTTCATTCAATTTGGGCATTTTCATCTGAGCAAGTCTGGTGCCTCTTTAAAATTCATCTTTAGGAACTGTTCTGTTTTGACAGATTCTGCCTTTTATTTCGCATTGCATGTTTTGCTATGTTTGATGGATTTATTTGTTCCATTAACTTTCAGTAGCTTTGTGCAATGTCCAGAAGTGTTAAGAATGATTATGTCACCTCTGAATATATGAATTATGCACTGAGCCCTCTAATGAGTTTGTTTCGAGTTTGGTGTGGAGGAGGTTTTCAAGGGTCAAGAGAGGAGGATGATACAATATGATCAAGAAGAGTGAAAAGTCAAAGCTTGGGGATGCCCCCGTGGTTCATCCCTGCATATTTTATGAAGACTCAAGTGTCTAATCTTGGGGATGCCCAAGGCATCTCTTCTTCATCGACAACTTATCAGGTTCCTCTAGTGAAACTATATTTTTATTTCGTCACATCTTATGTGCTTTACTTGGAGCGTCTGTTTGTTTTTGTTTTTGTTTTTGTTTGAATAAAATCGGATCCTAGCATTCTTTGTTTGGGAGAGAGACACGCTCCGTTGTTTCGTATGAACACATATGTTCTTAGCTTTATCTTTAATGTTCATTGCGAAAGTTGGACTATTTCATTCATTGTTATATGGTTGGAAACGGCAAATGCCGCATGTGGTAAATGGTTTAATGTCTTGAATAATGTGATACTTGGAAATTGTTGTGCTCATATAGATCTTGTTTAAGCTCTTGCATCATGTACCTTGTACTCATTAATGAAGAACTACATAGAGCTTGTTAAAATTTGGTTTGCATGATTGATCTCTAGAGTCTAAATATTTTCTGGTTGAGGTGTTTGAACAACAAGGAGACAATATAAAGTCTTATAATAGTTACAATATGTTCATATGTGAGCTTTGCTGCACCTTTTATACTTGAGTTTGCTTCAAACAACCTTGCTAGCCTAACCTTGTATTGAGAGGAATTCTTCTCATGCATCCAAATCCTTGAGCCAATAACCATGCCATTTGTGTCCACCATACCTACCTACCACATGGTATTTCTCCGCCATTCCAAAGTAAATTACTTGAGTGCTACCTTTAAAATTCTATTCTTTGTCTTTGCAATATATAGCTCATGGGAAAGTAGCCTTAAAAACTATTGTGGTGAAGAATATGTACTTATGTGTCTTATTTCTTAATAAGTTGCTTGTTGAGCGGTAACCATGTTTCGGGGACGCCATCAACTTTTACCTTTGTTGAATATCGTGTGAGTTGCTATGCATGTTCGTCTTGTCTGAAGTAAGGGCGATTTTCATGATCAAGTGGTTTGAGTATGCATACTGTTAGAGAAGAACATTGGGCCGCTAACTAAAGCCATGATTCATGGTGGAAGTTTCAGTGTGGACAATCAATCCTCAATCTCTTATGAGAATTTTAATTGTTGTTGAATGCTTATGCATTAAAGAGGAGTCCATTATCCGTTGTCTATGTTGTCCCGTGCATGGATGTCTAAGTTGAGAATAATCAAAAGCGAGAAATCCAATGCGAACTTTCTCCTTAGACCTTTGTACGAGGCGGCATAGAGGTACCCCTTTGTGACACTTGGTTGAAACATATGCTATGCAATGATAATCCGTGTTAATCCAAGCTAATTAGGACAAGGTGCGAGCACTATTGGTATACTATGCATGAGGCTTGCAACTTATAAGATGTCTTATACATAACACATATGCTTTATTACTACCGTTGACAAAATTGTTTCTTGTTTTCAAAATGAAAAGCTCTAGCACAAATATAGTAATCAATGCTTCCTCTGCGAAGGGCCTATCTTCTACTTTATTGTTGAGTCAGTTTGCCTATTCTTTCTATCCCAGAAGCAAACACTTGTGTCAACCGTGTGCATTGATTCTTACATGTTTACCTATTGCACTTGTTATATTGATTTGTGTTGACAATTATCCATGAGATATACATGTTGAAGTTGAAAGCAACCGCTGAAACTTATATCTTCCTTTGTGTTGCTTCAATACCTTTACTTTGAACTTATTGCTTTATGAGTAACTCTTATGCAAGTCTTATTGATACTTGTCTTGAAAGTATTCTTCATGAAAAGTCTTTGCTATATGATTCATTTGTTTACTCATTATCTTCATCATTGCTTCGAATCGCTGCATTCATCTCATATGCTTTACAATAGTATGATCAAGATTATGATAGCATGTCACTTCAGAAATTATCTTTGTTATCGTTTACCTACTCGAGGCGAGTAGGAACTAAGCTTAGGGATGCTTGATACGTCCCAAACGTATCTATAATTTCTTATGTTCCATGCTACTTTTATGATGATACTCACATGTTTTATACACATTATATGTCATTATTATGCATTTTCCGGCACTAACCTATTGACGAGATGCCAAAGAGCCAGTTGTTGTTTTCTGCTGTTTTTTGTTTCAGAAATCCTAGTAAGGAAATATTCTCGGAATTGGACGAAATCAACGCCCAGGGTCCTATTTTTACACGAAGCTTCCAGAAGTCCGGAGAGGAAACGAAGTGGGGCCACGAGGTGGCAACACAACAAGGCAGCGCGGCCCAAGCCCTGGCCGCGCCGGCCTGTTGTGTGGGCCCCTCGTGACTCTCCCGACTCTGCCCTTCCGCCTACTTAAGGTCTTCGTCGCGAAACCCCTAGTACCAAGAGCCACGATACGGGAAACCTTCCAGAGACGCCGCCGCTGCCAATCCCATCTCGGGGGATTCAGGAGATCGCCTCCGGCACCCTGCCGGAGAGGGGAATCATCTCCCGGAGGTCTCTTCATCGCCATGATCGCCTCCGGATCGATGTGTGAGTAGTCCACCCCTGGACTATGGGTCCATAGCAGTAGCTAGATGGTTGTCTTCTCCTCTTGTGCTATCATGTTTAGATCTTGTGAGCTGCCTATCATGATCAAGATCATCTATTTGTAATCCTTCATGTTGTGTTTGTTGGGATCCGATGAATATTGAATACTATGTCAAGTTGATTATCAATCTATCATATATGTTATTTATGTTCTTGCATGCTCTCCGTTGCTAGTAGAGGCTCCGGCCAAGTTGATACTTGTGACTCCAAGAGGGAGTATTTATGCTCGATAGTGGGTTCATGCCTCCATTAAATGCGGGACAATGACGGAAAGTTCTAAGGTTGTGGATGTGTTGTTGCCACTAGGGATAAAACATCGATGCTTTGTCTAAGGATATTTGTGTTGATTACATTACGCACCATACTTAATGCAATTGTCTCGTTGTTTACAACTTAATACCGGAGGGGTTCGGATGATAACTTCGAAGGTGGACTTTTTAGGCATAGATGCATGCTCGGATAGCGGTCTATGTACTTTGTCGTAATGCCCCGATTAGATCTCATAGTACTCATCATGATATATGTATGTGCATTGTTATGCCTTCTTTATTTGTCAATTGCCCAACCGTAATTTTTTCACCCAACATCTCGCTTATCTTATGGGAGAGACACCACTAGTGATCTGTGGACCCCGGTCCTATTCTTTACATCTGAAATACAATCTACTGCAATTGTTCTTTACTGTTCTTCGCAAATAACCATCATCATCCAAACTATACATCTAATCCTTTGTTTACAGCAAGCCGGTGAGATTGACAACCTCACTGTTACATTGGAGCAAAGTACTGTGATTGTGTTATGCAGGTTCCACGTTGGCGCCGGAATCCCTGGTGTTGCGCCGCACTACACTCCGCCGCCATCAACATTCAACGTGCTTCTTGGCTCCTACTGGTTCGATAACCTTGGTTTCTTGCGAGGAAAACTTTCTCGTTGTGCGCATCACACCTTCCTCTTGGGGTTCCCAACGGACGTGTCAACTACGCGCATCGGATATCAAGATCAAAGATAA
>NC_061511.1:136862481-136906167 GCF_022539505.1 Lolium rigidum
GCGTCATAACAAGTGTTGCACCATGGCTGGCTGCAGAAACCGGACAAGGAAGCCTTGCAATGTTACAGTGCACCAATTTATTGCCGTTGTTCGATGGCCTTGACTTGCACCACATCCACATGCGATCCACAGCAAGCATCTGATCAGCTCATAATACATGCTGTCACCTCAAGTCATCAACTACCTACACTTCGCATTAATCTTGCCCTGTTCTCAGTTTACACAAAGCCTTAAACACTTCTTGGCAGCTTGTGTTGATTTACTACATGTCCCTTCCAGTTGTTAAGTTCAGACCAATGATGGATCATGATGGTATTCACTCCTACTACGTATTCATTAATATGGATGTACCTAAAACTAAAATATGTTATACATCTATATTAGTGGCAGCTAATATGATTGGAGGAAGTAGTAGTATAGCAAATAGTTCTATCTTTAATGGGTATATACATACCATATGTCCTCTGTTGGACACTTGGACTGTAGTGTTCTTGTCGTGATTATACATAACACTATAACAGTACTAGCGTCCTGCCCTGACAAGATCGTCCTTGGGATATCTCCGATCAGTACCTATCTGTCAATACTAATTGTTGCCATTTGTAGCACTATTTGAGTGACAACCTTACTGCATGCCACAAGCTCCATCTTAATGACGAAAGGCTACCTCATTAGGTTGGTACTGTAGACGATAGAAGGATCACAGATCGTGGATCATATATCATGTCAAACTGTGGCTTGTAACTTTTGCGCCTTCTCGTCGTTCTTCATGTAGATGCATGTTTGACAGTTTGAGCAAGCCCAGCTCTGAATTCTGATCTTAGTGCCATTTTAAATGCCAGTGCAAACAAATGAAATAGAGAAGAGTAAGCTTGCATTCAGCTGCGGAAATACACATCGTTCAGAATAATACTACAAGACAGCTTAAGCAGTGCTAGTACAATCTACATAACACACACATTCAGTCATATCAGATTCTTTTTGTACCGGTTCAGCTATTTTTAAGCCTTAATTTTCTGTCCAATCCAATCCACCCGTCTTCTTCAGCTCAGGCCACTCACGGATGATCCGCCGGTAGTTCGGCCGCGTCGACTACATAGCCGCGGAGTGACGGCGTCCGGACCATCGCGAGCTCCGCCGCTCTTCGCTTGTGCTGCACCCTCCTCCTGGCGATGTATCCGCGCACCCACGGCGTCACGTCCTCACTGACCTTGATCATGACGAAGAAGAGCAGGCGGTAGATGATGATCATGCTGAACAGCACGGAGAGGTCCAGCCACTTGGAGCGGCTCACGTCGATCTGGAACACGTTCTCCAGGATGTACTCCCCTGGGATCTTGGGCAGCTCGTCGTCCTGGTTGTCGAACACCAGCCCCACCAGGTCGTTTTGGTATTGCCCCTGCAAACCAACATTAAAGGACCCATTTGAATTTCACGAGAATTTCACAGGAATTTGATGTGATTTGGATCTCAGTGGTAGCTTCTGATAGATTTTGTTTTTACCTGAAGTGCCCAGTAGTGGAAGCTGATGTATGACATGGGGTACCTCCAGAATGGTTTTGGGATGTCATGCGGGAGCCTGAAGTACCCTGATACCAGCATGAAGATCCCCTGAAACATTCCCAACAATTGTTACTTGATGCCCATTTCATATCCGAAAACCTGCTGACAGATGGGGGATCATGGAAGTTACCTGTATCCCTGCGCCGATGATGATGCCCATGAGGAAGTTGGGAATGATGCTGGCGATGGCCATCATCAGGCTCTCGACGACGGTGACGCTGGCGTAGAGGCACAGCACGAAGAAGATGTAGTGGGTGAAGCCCGGGTGGAGGTGCACCATGAAGTAGCACAGCGTCCCTGACAGGAACGTGATGAGGATCAGGAACGGCATCGCCGACAGCGTGTTGCTGATCACGAACGCCAGCACGCCGTAGTGCCCGTTCATCCTCTCCCTCTGGAACACCTGAAGAAACCACCCCAAGAAAATATCCAGTTAAAGCAAAACTTGGTCGGAGTCTGAAGAATTCTATGCAGATCTCTGATGGTTTTCTGAGTACAAACCTTCATGTCTTCCACGAAAGACGGGAACCCTCCGATGGACATGAACGTGACGAAGCCAAAGATGAAAGATGCGCACGCGCCCCGTGCCTGAATTCATGTTTTCAGAGTTTTTTTTGTCAGACCACCAAACATGAAACGTCAAGCAGTATTTGCAATTCAGGATAGCTAGCCAAATGTAAGTGTAAACTGTTAGCTGAAGGAATATTTGATGTTCTTTAGTTACCAGGATGGAGCTGTATTTGGTGCCGACGTTGAGGTAGATACTCCCAATACAGACTGTGACAACAATGTAGATGATAAGCCTCAACCAGTAGTACCCAAAGTCCCTTGACATGTTGACGAACGATCGCTTCGTGAGCGTGAAGGCCTGCATCCCAAAGCTTGCTTGGCTCCCCCCTGCATCCAGGACCGTTCCTTTCTGCAATGGAAAAAACCACATGAATGATGAATCTTCTAATTGTGATGGCCTCAATGGTCAGGCTGAATTGTGAGAAGTTGCTGAATGGATATTATTGACTACTTACAACCCGTGCCATCTCATCAACTTTCTGCCGTGCCACGAAATAGTACTGCGAGCGCTGGTAGTAGCTGATTAGTCTTCTGATTGCCTCGGAAGTTGTGGTTCGCTCGAGGGGATCGTCAGGCTTCTCAAACTATGTATGCAAAAGGTAGCAGAATTTTCAGTCAAGACACATATAGGCTATAGCACAACCGTGAACTACTTGTAAGTACGAGGGATCTGGCTGAACTCTGAAACTTACTCTCATCTTCATAGATCCTTTCAGAGTGGCCTTCACCTTGTCGAAGTCTGCGTTTATGCAGCGCAGGAAATGATCCGATGGATTGCGCAGCGGTGGGCATGGGAAGCCTGCTTGGGCAAAGAACTGCAAAATGCACATGACAGGACAGGATTCAGATACCCCATTAACATTGCAGGAACACAAATATAAAGGCATGTAAACTCAGATTTACTACCTCACAAGCCTCAGAAGCCTGCCCAAAGTACACTGTTTTGCCCCCTGAGAGGAGAAACAGTCGATCAAAAAGCTCGAAGACCTCGCTGCTCGGCTGATGGATCGAAGCGATCACAGTTCGACCGTCCCTAGCCAGCCCACGCAGCGTCTGCGTAACGAAGAAAGCTGAAGCACTGCACAGTTTTGTGATACATCAGTTACTTGGATGCATGGTACGTACTGAAACTGTTAGAATCACACTAAAGTCAAATTCTTCTGAAAGTACTGCCATGACTGTCTTGAAACTACATGCTGAACAGAGTAGTGCACAAATTGTACACATGTAATATTCAGATTTCAGTTATCTTACTTCCATTATCTACTAATACAGGCAAAATAATTTCAGACAACTGAGCTAAAAATGTATTTGTGAAAACCCCATACCTGTCAAGACCACTGGTGGGCTCATCCAGGAAGAGCAGCCTAGGCCTCATCAGTATCTCTAGGGCAATGCTGACCCTCCTCTTCTCACCACCACTGACCCCCCTCAGGTGCCAATTTCCGATGACCGTGTCGGCGCAGTCCTGGAGCCCCATCTCGACAATGGTGCCCTCGACCAGGGCACGCTTCTCTTCCATGGGCATGTTGTCAGGGAGGCGAAGGCGGGCCGAGTATGAGATAGTCTCCCTCACCGTCAGTGTGCCGATCAAGTTGTCATCTTGCGTGACATAGGCCTGAAATTGCAAAATTGTGGTTGTCACTTTCAGTACCAAGATGTGAACTGCGGGAGAGTATGGTAATAGATGAACTGAAAGAGCAAAGTAAACAAAAATGGAAATACAGTGCCCCAGATAAAATATGTTTGTTTTACTATGTGGGTTTTACTTATCAAAATAATTTAGTAATACTAGTTAGTTAGTGATAAGTACAGAAACTAAGTTGAACTGTAGTACAAGACAGGTACTAGCCAGTTTCAACAGCAACCAATGAAGCTCAAGTCATCATAACATGAGCACCAACCTACTCTATATACTCTAAATTTCAAGTGTGTGCGGATAATTGATTCCAGCTAACATATACACACTTGTGTTTAACAAACACGAGTCATATTCGATCACACTAAAGTAAACTCGGTTTTGAGTGTATCATGAGTATTATATGATCAGACTACTAACATATACACATGGGTTCACACGAAAGTAAGCCCATCTGCTTCCGTCTCCACTTCTCAGGCGCCAAAAATGAAGTTACTCGCGTTACCAACCAATGTGTGTCCAATCCATCACCATACAACTTAGGCATAAGAAGATGGCTGGTCTAAAAACAGGCCGAAAATGAATTCAGGCAGATCTCCCAATCTTCAACTTCTAATCTATCTCCAGACACAAGTAGCTCAGGTGCAGTTGAGGAGATGACCTCCAACACATAGCAGACGCAGCTAAGCTAAGCTAGCAGAAGCAAGAAACTAGCAAGGTTTCAAAGCATGCCACGTGACACATGGCCCCTTTCATTCTTCTTACATGGTTTGTATCAGGTGATGCAGATAGATCTTATTAATCACAATTCAAGATGGCTAGTACGGAGAAACAGTAAGGCGAAAACAAGGAAAGGGAGCAAGAGGGGAAAAAAGACAGACAGTGTAAAGTACAGTAGTACTGGTACACCATGGCACCATCGCCTAGCTGCTACTGTGTTCATGTGTTGTACGCCCAAATTCACTCACATAACACATGTTCAATTACAGAAGAATCTTTTTTTAACTAATTGAAGAAGAATCTTGTTGGGAGATACATGAGTAAAGAAATATTTCTTAATTTATAACAGCGCAAATGTTTTTGTTCAATTTTATTTTATCTGCAAAGAGTGATAACTGCATCTAGTTGTATTTTAAGTGTTCTATGATGTTAAGAAGGTGACAGCGGCGTCCGAGGAGCTAGTGACTAGTGAGGCAGTACGTACGTACCGCGGCGCCGAAGGAGAGGTTGGCCTTGCGGCCGTTGAGGAGGACGGTGCCGGAGAGGAAGGCGTTGGCGGCGAGGCGCCCCGCGAGGGCGTCGAGCATCGTGGACTTGCCGGAGCCGGAGGGCCCCATGAGCGCGGTGATGGTGCCCGGCTCGGCGTACCCCGTGAGCCCCTCCAGCACGGCCTGCGTCTCCCCGCTGCCGAGCGCCACGGTGACCGTGAGGTCCCGCCACGCGAGCCGCGCCGACACGTCCCCAAGGAACTCCACCGCCGCCTTCTCCCGCCACAGAGTCTCGCTGAGCGGGCTCATCGCCGGCGCCGACGCCACCGCGACCGCCCGTCCCGCCGCCTTCCCCACGTCCTCCAGCTCCGCCTTCACCTGCCCCACCGCCGCCGCCGCTTCCTGGGGCGCCATCCCTACTGCCCCTCCCTTCTTCATCCCCACAGACCGAGCAGGTCGGGAGATTTTAGTGGTTCTTTGGCAGCAGCAGCAGCAGCAACAAGTAGACAGACGGACGCACGGCTCGCTCTCCTCGCCGCAGCGACGTACGCGAGCACGTGACAGGGAGGAAGCTAGCTAGCCGTACAAGCTAGGCCGGCGTGGGAGAAGAATGGCGTTTCTTGGGCGGCGTGTCCAAGCTGCAACGATAGGCTGCTGCTGCCCCTCTCTCTCGCTTCTGGGTCTCTGTGTGCGCGTCTGGGGTGGCGAGTTTTTATGAAGGAGCGAGTGAAGTGAAGAGGGGGTGGATGCGAGGGAGTTAATGGAGGCGCAGAAGCTCTACAGAGAGAAAAAGATAGGGGGAGGAGAGGGGCAGAAGTTATGAGGGAGAGGGATGATCAGGGGTTTGACCTGGGGTCAAGCCATGGCCATGCATGCGATGCAGATGAAGGAGCTGAGGCGGTGGATGCCTGTTTGGTGTGAGCTTGGCACGGAGGGGAGACACACCACGCAATGCATGCAACCGGGGTGCAAAACCGCCCCAGTCATGCATGTACACACCGTTTAGGCTTTCTTGACCAGCTACCTCTCCTTAGAGGTAAGACAGAGTTTTAATCATGACCATCTGATTATAATCAAGGGTAAGTTTTGTTAACGAAAATACCTTGATAAGACAAGTTATTGTTGTGTGCTAGAACAAGGAAGGGTTTTAATGGATTCCATCTACTAACATGTATTTGGAAAAATTCATGTTGTGTCAGTGTCACACATAATTGACTCACAATATCTGTGCTGGTAGCACTTATAGAGCAAAACTCTGCTAACATATGTATTTTTAATTGTCTATTAGAAGCTTTCAATATGCAAGCTATCCACATCATTATATTTTAGCCAATCAGTTAACTAATATCATTTCTGCTAATATTACTCGCTAATGATAATATACAACATGTCCACGCCATCTCGTAGTCGTCAATTTTGTAAGACCCTACAATTGTCCCCGTCATAATTTTGTAGTTGCCAAATATACAACAATTTCAAATCAGTTAAATTGCAGTACTGTTATTTTGACCAATTGAATCTTGCATATTTTACAATTTTAAGTTCCATGCATCTTATACCATTCCATTTACAACATAAAGTTCTTAGACTACAACTTTTTCTGTGTGAAACCTATCATGTTTTCTTCGTTTTTGTTTACAAAAACATCCCCACATTTATGTTAGAGTTGTGCCGAATATGTGTATAGCTATGGTTGGATTTGAATGTGCCACAAAAAACTGTTTGAGCACCTTAAAGTTTCTCGATGATATATGGCTGGAGGTTCGAGGTTGATCGGAAAGGTAAACTTAAGAAAATTCTAAGCAGCTTGCAAATTGACAATCATGATTTCATGGCAACTTGTTTTTATACGTGTGGACGAAAAATCAAATACTTTTTCCGTGTGACCCAAAATCAAATACATGGTTCGAATTATTGTGAACTAAAATGTGTTTGGTTGAAAATCTCACTATGTTGTTTATGTCTTTTTGGTGGCTATTCCACATTTCTACTTGTACCCGCATTGCGAATCACATTTCTTCTAATACTTTGTGTATGGTCTATTTCTTCTACTTCCAGCCACGCCTGATCGTAGTTCATCAGGAACAAAAGCTTATGAATAAGGTATACCTTGTCGCAAAACTCGAATACCACTTGTGTGCTTGTCACCGGGATCACATCCCACCTAGGCAACAGTATGGTCCTTATTGTTCCTTACTGTTACACCGGCTGGTCACAAGCACATAATAGTACTCCGTAAGTTTTGTGTACAAACGCGAGGCATTTACACCGGCCGGTTGGCACACTCCGTACACGCGTTGTAAATCCGCATCTCGGATTGATCTCAGCTGGGCCTCACATCATCAACCGGCAACAGGCATCTTGGATAAACCTTGCGTTTGGAATTAACCAAGGATCTATCTATGGCGAAACCAGGCGTGATGCGTCCATGCATGTGCCATGCTGGGGGACCTGGCCGGCAATGCAACATTAATTAAACTAACGTGCAAGTACAGTACCAGTACAAAAGAGTCACTAGCCTCAGTGATCAGCTTGATGAACTTCGACTCAGAATTGCATAACTTCTCTTCTGTAACTAGGTTTAACTATAGGGTAAATGTTTCTCAGTCAACGGATAAGTAACTTCATTCTCACATGATGTCATCAAATTTAGTCGCGATCATGCCGCAACTGATGACTAGCACGAATCACGAAGTAAATCTAGCGATGATATTTTTTCTTAGCTGCATCTCCACTTGCAACTCAAAAAGTTCCAATCAGAACTCCACTTGCAACTGAAAAAAACTTAATTGCAACCCAACTTGCAACTCATATGCACGAATCATGATGCAATCAAATGGCATAGGATTTGACTGATCACGAACTTAGTTCTCAGCTAGCTGATAACTAGCAAATCCCTTATATCTATGACATAAAAAATTATCTTCTAATAATTAGGAACATGTTTGGTTTGGGGATTTGTAAACGTATCGGTGGTACTTGAATGCATTAGTTTCTGTTTGGTAGGACTTGGTAGTAATTAGATACCGTGTAATCAGATTATTATGTGACTGCACAAATTTGTTTCCCGCCCACTCACATATGTAATTAGTTTCCTCTCCCTGTGGTTTAATTTGTTGCCGCGACAACTCTCTCTTCCTCTTCCTCCCAGAATGTCTTCCCTACCCCCTCTCCCCTCTCCGTCACTATGCTATCTTTAGCAAAAAAGGGTTGCCTCCACCCTCGCTGTCCATCTTCGAGGAGATCCGTGGCGAGGACCAAGCGAGAGGTTGCATGCTCTGGAGACGGCCGCCATGGTTGCACTCCATGAAAAGATCGGCGTTGTCCAGGACAACCTGCCCGTATCCGTCGTCAACACTAGCCATGGGGCACCTTGCAAAAGAGAGGCTATTTACGGTAGGGACGAACAAACGCTGACCGTCAAAACAAACTGATCAAACGGTCCAGATTTACCAATACTTGTTGACTAAATCACTAGTATTTTCTCACCAAAGGGCAAAATCGGGAGATGAAAAAACAAAATTTGGTAACGCAGCCGACATGACTTCCTCGCTTCCGTAATATATGGATCTTCCATATGCTAGTTTCTTAATCTTTCACATAATAACTTTTCCGATTTAACTTTCCTTATACGTTACAGAAATTAAATGGGTGGATGCATAGCTAGCAAATCTGATCAACGCCGATACAAATTTGCATGGGAAAAGAAATAGATCCATGATTATCTAGGTGAAAAGCGCGATGGACTTCTGATCAGTAAATTGTATTTTTCATGTCAGAACCTAGCGTATCAAGTATCAACACATCTCTAGTTGATCTATACATACAAATATTACTGCCCATCGTCTAGCAAGACCATTGTATCCATGAGTTTGTCAATTCATGAGATTTTTGTCGCTTATCGTTCAATGACAATACATATATACATCCAGTGGCGAAGGACGAAAAAAATTTGAGGTCGGGCAAAATTTTAAATCGTAAAAAAAATGACGCAAAAGAATAAACTGTTTTGACACATTAATAGTTTATATGATGGTAAGCATAGTCTCTCAGTAATATGGTAATAGCAACATGTTCAAATATAAGTAGAACCTACATACATACCAATAATGAAGCTTTAATAACGTCTAGAAGCTCCAGGCAATGGCAAAGCTCTACCTTCCTTTTGAAAATCTTTTTTAATTTCACCAAGATCAAGACTTTTGAATATCCCTCCTCGATGTAGCACACCATCAAATCATTAAGCCAACCATCAGACATCTTGTTGCGCTACTCTGTCTTGATAATCTTTATAGTTGAGAATGCCCTTTCAACTGTTGCCGTCCCCACCGGTAAAAGCATTGCCAACTCAATAAGGCGGTAAACTGTAGGAAACATGATGTGCCTTTCAAGTTCAACCATCTTTTTAGCTAGGCTTGCAATGTCAATACAAACTCTGAAATCTTCAACTCTCTTCATATGAACAAGGAATAACTTAAGGGAATCTTCTATATGATCTCACTCATAATCCGAGAAATCATCACGATAAATCTTTGTAAGACGAGCAAGCTTACTCACATTGAACCTAGCAAATGAGTCTCTTGGATCAAGACAAGAGAAATTCTGAATAACCTCTGAAGATGCTCTTGTTCTTGCTCTTGTTCTTGGTGTGCTATATCACTTTCATGGGTGCTCGGGTTAGAGCTATTTTTGGTCATTTCTTCCACTTGCTCTTTAGCTTGATTTGGGATAACATTTGGAGTTTTCTCATGGGTGTTTGGTTTAGATTGGCTACTACTAGCAATGGGCACAAAATATCTCTTCAAATCTGCAATTGAAATTTGAAAACATAAAATATATTAGTTTGCCCATGTTACCGAGCTCACAATTCACAAATTGAAATTTTATCCAATTGATAAAAACATCTACAATTATACCTTCCCCTTTAGCTGCAGCGTTCTTCCCTTTCCTGTCAATCTTGGTTCTTCTCGAACCTCAACCACAAAATCACAGTGATAAACTGTTCAAACTTTGAACTGCAAAATCTCGTAGAAACCTACACAAGCGCCGGGTGATCTGTATTCTGTAGCCTGCAGCAGAACAGCGGTAGACGGTTAGGGACGTGCGGATGGAGGCGCAATGAAAGACGTCGAGGAGGACAGAGAGTCGGAGACCCGGAGTGCTGTATCCAGTATCCTGCGGCGTACTCGGTACTCGCCTGATCCGGTGATCGGGTCGAAGAGACGAAGACGAAGACGCGGCGGCCGGCTGTTTCCCTGGAGGCACGCGAGACGCGACTGGTTTTCCTGGAGGCTGGAGCGATCTCGTTCCGTATCGACGTATCGTATATGGCCAGATGACCAGATCGCACGTCCTAGCAGCGATCGCACGTCCCGGTAGCGATCGCACGTCCGGCCCAGCTAGAGTTCGGTCCGTTGAGCCCATTTCCTCTTTTTCCTTTCGTTTTTTCTTCAGAAACGAACACAGCTTGTACAAAACTGTTTGTATATGTATAGATGCATATATATGTGCGATTTTTTGCAAAAAATCAAGGTAGGGCAGATGCCATACCTTGCCCAAAGGGGAGCTCCGCCCCTGTATACATCAGTATTCTCCCCGTTCCAATAAATATGGCTTATAAATTTAGTCCAAAATCAACTTTCTCTTGACTGATGTTGTAGATAAAAATATAAATATCTGTGGCACCAAATTAATATTACTCCCTCTAATTTATATTACTTGACACTAGTATGGATGTATCTAGAATTAAAATATATCTAAATACATCTACTTAGAGACAACTAATATGGATCGGAGGGAGTAGTAGATTCACTTGTAAATATATTTTTATAATATTTTGTATCATGTTATAGATATTTTTTTATTTGGTAAAACTTTTTAATTTTGACTTTCAACTAAATTTTGTTTTCTCTGGTGCTAGTTCACAAGTTCAAGTGCACAGGTACATTCATCTCTTATCACGATTTTAACTTTCATTCAGTGGATTAAAAGATAGTAGGTCTGCACCTTGGTGGAGCCAGTTCGTGATTACCAGAGTTGTAATCGAATCTCTTCCAGATTTTTTGGAAGAAAGTAGAATACCAAAATATTAATTATCCAGAATATCATGGCTCAATACTACTAGTTCCATTCCTGAGTTGCACCGTAAAACAACCCGCAAAAGAACACAAACAGCTGCGAGCCGGCTTCCATGGAAACAACGACATAGTGCAGCGGCCAATATCTGTTCGCTCGGGGCCTCTGTAATTCCATTCCTGAGTTGAACCAAACAAATTTTGCTTTTACCCCGTTCCTTTTACATTAACAGCGTATTCTAATTCCCATTACATTTATACGTTTATTGTCAAACCGAAGTACTTCTACTTGTACCCATTACAAATAAAAATTAGAACATAGACACAATGAAAAGTATAGTATTTTCACATTCGAATTCTTCTCACAACTTATAGAAAAGTAGATATATCACACCTTGAACAATACCAAATTCAGAACTCCAGCGAATAGTAGCACACGTACTTGTTCTATTCGTAGCAAGATTTACCTATTTTGTTTCTTGAGCTATATATGAGTCAAATTTTGATGTGAAATTTGACATGTAGAAGAGTATGATGTGCTAATGCTGTAAAAATAAATATCAGAACTTTCTTGTCTTTAAATATGCCTATCAATCATCTAGTACATTAATATATGCACCGCCATTCAGAATCACTTCTGATTTCCCACAGAAAATAAACATATTTTTAGGCAGCCTATAAGCAGAAAGAACGAAAGAGCAAAAGTTTCATTTAGACAAAGGGGCAAGAGTCACACGGATCGCCCGACTAACTAAGATCCGTTGGTTAAACCGAAAATACGTAGTGGGACATAGGTACTCATGAACCCTATAACTTGCCGGTCCCAAATTCCTATTTCTAGTGCTCCAGGCATTCTAAAAAAAATTGTGGGTGGTGGACTCATGTATGTATGTGCGTACCATTTGTCATACCCAAATTTAAAAATATGTAACTTAGAAAAAAAAACACAAGATTCAAATGAACAGTCTACATAAAACTCTTCCCTCCCGAAATTTTTGTAACTCAATGGTGAGTAAGTAGATAGCTATGTAACTTAGCACCGAAGTATGTATAATTGGATTTAGGAGTACCATGTCCAAAAAATTAGCTTTCCCGTTAAACTGAACTACCAGGCGGTGAAGGTGTCTGTTCGCCCACTAGAGCGTATTCGATCAAAATACTTAGCTGTGGTTATGATTTCGTATCACTACACACCAGCAGTTTAATTATTAGTTTGAGATATATTACAATATACCTCTAGATTCGCATGTATACACTAAAACGAATATACGTATGTGGACAAGCCAATTCGTGACAGAGTGAGCAGCACGCAATTTATTTTGAGACAGAGTATAATGCTCGAACCTATCCACAAATGTTACTCGATGGTAGTTAACTTGAACTTGGAGTACACAGTACTCCGTAGCACAAACGTTTAGAGCGCGGGGTTATATTTTCGTGGACTGAACGAAAATTGGCAAATAACGCGGTGTTTTCGCATTCACGGCCGTTCCCGCTAGAGTTGCATTGCACGGATTCAAAGGATCGGCAATCGATGTTCTCTATAGGCCAATGCGAGGCGATTTACACAAAAATAACCCAAAACTGAAAGAAAAGCACAGACTGACCCTCCGGTGAAACTATTTCACGAATCTAACCCTTTTGTGTGGCGCCCCTCCCAAGGGCGCCACACATGCCCATGTGGCGCCTCTAGCTCTGGCGCCACACACCCATCCGACGTGGCCCGTCGACGCTGAGCTGGTGACCTCGATCCGACGTGGCAGCACGAGTGGCGCCGCTCTGGCCGGCGCCACACTTTGAAAGTGTGGCGCCCCTGGGAAGGGCGCCACACATTCACTTAAGTTTGGGCGCCGCGCGCGCCCAGCCCGACCCTTCTTCTTTCTTTCTCTTCTTCTCTCCCTCCTCCCCAACCCGGTTCTCTCTCTCCTCCCTCTCCCCCCCACCAAATCCACCACCAAATCGTCAGATCTGTCCGTGGAGATCGTTCCCCATCCATTTGTCAAGGTAATCTCCTTCAAATCTTCTCCATTCATCCACTAATTTCATAGATCGGGCTAGATTTGGACATGAACCCTAGAAAATCCATGAACTCTTGAACCTTCTTTGGGAACTCGGCATTCAAAGCAATTTCCTTCTCCGTTTCATCGGTGTAGTTCTGGAAATAGACATTCAACTTCTCGAATGTGTATTGAATGATTGCCATCACGGGCAATGCACGGACACCCTTCAAAACATTGTTGAAGCACTCGGCCATGTTGCTTGTCATTTGGCCATATCTCCTCCCATCCTCATCATAAGCTCTCGCCCACTTTGAGTTAAATACGAGGTGTCTATGAAGAAACTCTTGACCACCCGCGTTGAGGTCTTTGTGCTTCAGCAAGCCGTTGTATAGGTTTGCGAGCGGCGCTCCGAATAAGCGAGGCAACAATCTTGAAGAAGGTCAGACAACTCTTTGCTCTTGCATGCCCGGTAGAAGTTCGCACAAAAATGCCTCATGCACCATCGGTGATGCAAGGGAGCATGCCCGGGAATTGGAACCTCCATCGCATTGAGAATTCCTTGATGACGATCGGAGATGACACACACTTTCTTTGAGGGTGGTATGACCCTCGTCCTCAATATATGGAAAAACCATTGCCAGTTATCATTGTTCTCAATCTCTACCAATGCAAAAGCCAATGATACTAAACGGTTGCTTGCATCACTTCTATTGCCACCAATAGTGTGCCCTTGTATTGATCGGTCAAGAAGGTACCATCCACGGCTATGACGGGCCTACAATGTTCGAATGCCCTCGTGCATTGCTGGAATGACCAAAATGCACGGTGAAATACCCTCACTCTTTTACCATCATGCAATGTCATTTTGGTTGCGGAAGGCTCGACCACATGCACCATGCCCGGGTTAGTTGCGGCCATCGCTAACAACAACCTAGGGATACGGTTGTATGCTTCCTCCCAATCACCGTACAACATCTTGAATGCGGCTTGTTTGGCCTTCCATGCCTTCCCGTACTTGACGTCGTAGGCAAACCGGGATTTGACCGTATCTTGCACGGACCTAATGCTCATGATAGGAAGTGATGATATCTCCGCCGAGAGCTTGTATGCAATGAACTCGGATGTGAGTTGACGGTGGCCCGGCTGTGCATCCTTGCCATCAAGCTTCGGTCCCCGGCACATGTGAGTGGCTACACAACTTGTTATGTGCCAAGAGGGCCCTTTTTGAAAGGTCGTGCACGGACAACCCATGGGCACCTTTTATCCACACATTTTAGCGTGTACCGCTTCTTCAAGTCCGAGTGAACAACGATGTAAGGGCGATGATGCTTAATGGAGAACTCCTTCAACCATATCTTCAATTCCAAGAATGTATCAAACGTTAGCCCTTTAGAGATCATAGCCGTCCTACCATCCACATCTCTCTTGGATAGTGGCCTAGCTCCAAGAAGTAAACTTTTGCCACCATCAACCACGGCTCCATCCGCAAGACTAACATCACGGAACAATGGTACCCGGATATCCCGTCCGGTTACCCTCTTGAAGATCTCGGCTCTTTCGGCTTCCTTAGCCGTGAAGCCATCCTCGTCAACCTCCTCTTCGGGTCCATCATCATCCGAGTCCGACGCATAGCATCGGGAATAAGGAATGGAGTGGTCCATCTCCTCTTGCGTCCAATATTTATCCAAATCACCCACATTGTTGCCATTCATCTCGAAACAATCATCACCATCTTCGTGCTCATCATACTCATTATCCAACGGAGGTTGTTGGGCAATGGGAGATTGGGTGGCCTCTTCTTGGCTCATGGGTGGAGGAGTCCTCTCTCGAACGGGGGAGGAGGGCCGGTTAAGGTCAAGCTCGATACGAGCCTCAACCGTCTTGGTTGCAAACAACTCCAAAGCCTTATCTTGTGACCCGGCCACCGTCTCCTTGTAAATGGACCAACGTTGCTCGGAGTTGATACGCATTATCTTCCAACGGGTGTGCATTCCAAACCCCACATTATGCCTTCCCTCTAGCTCAATACCATCATTTGGCTCATTCCAATTCAACTCAACCCTAACTTGTGCTACCACCTCCGCAAAGCTAGGGCTAACGTCAAACACCAAGTCAACCTCTTCCGGGTCCGGCTCTATGTTTCCCTTCAAGTAAGCATCCTTGTCCACATGATGAACATGAACAATTCTTTCCATCCCCCTAGCATAATGGGAACAACACATACACACATGTGTTCATTAGATACCATAATCAACATAATCTACCCATACAAACTAGCACACTACCATTTCTTCTACTTCAACAACCCTAACATCCAACCAAATCCATCTCCACCCTCAAATCAACCAAATCCACATCTAGGGTTTCACATATAGATTGGAGCAAACACACAAAATCAATGGATGAAAAGAGGGGAAACGGAGGAGATTACCTCAAGCAACGAGTTGGGAACGATCTCCACGGACAGATCTGACAATTTGGTGGTTGATTTGGTGGGGGGGAGAGAGGGGGAGAGAGAAAACCGGGCGCCTTTGGAGGAGAGAAGAAGAACAGAGGAAGAAAGAAAGAAGAAGGGTCGGGCTGGGCGCGCGCGGCGCCCAAACTTAAGTGAATGTGTGGCGCCCTTGCCAGGGGCGCCACACTTTCAAAGTGTGGCGCCGGCCAGAGCGGCGCCACTCGTGCTGCCACGTCGGATCGAGGTCACCAGCTCAGCGTCGACGGGTGATACGTCTCCGACGTATCGATAATTTCTTATGTTCTATGCCATATTATTGATGATACCTACATGTTTTATGCACACTTTATGTCATATTCGTGCATTTTCTCGGAGCTAACCTATTAACAAGATGCCGAAGTGCCGGTTCTCGTTTTCTGCTGTTTTTGGTTTCGAAATCCTAGTAACGAAATATTCTCGGAATTGGACGAAACGAAGACCCAGGGGCCTATTTTTCCACGGAGCTTCCTGAAGACCGAAGAGCATACGAAGTGGGGCCACGAGGTGGCGACACCACAAGGCGGCGCGGCCAAGGGGGGGGGCCCACGCCGCCCTATGGTGTGGGCCCCTCGTCTGGCCCCCGACTCTGCCCTTCCGCCTACTTAAAGCCTCCGTCGCGAAACCCCTGATGCGAAAAACCACGATACGGAAAACCTTACTGAGACGCCGCCGCCGCCGATCCCATCTCGGGGGATTCTCGGAGATCTCCTCCGGCACCTCGCCGGAGAGGGGATTCATCTCCCGGAGGACTCTACACCGCCATGGTCGCCTCCGGAGTGATGAGTGAGTAGTTCACCCCTGGAATATGGGTCCATAGCAGTAGCTAGATGGTTGTCTTCTCCTCATTGTGCTTCATTGTTGGATCTTGTGAGCTGCCTAACATGATCAAGATCATCTATCTGTAATTCTCTATGTTGTGTTTGTCGGGATCCGATGGATAGAGAATACCATGTCATGTTAATTATCAAGTTATTACATATGTGTTGTTTATGATCTTGCATGCTCTCCGTTACTAGTAGAGGCTCTGGCCAAGTTTTTGCTTTTAACTCCAAGAGGGAGTATTTATGCTCGATAGTGGGTTCATGCCTGCATTGACACCTGGGACAGTGACAGAAAGTTCTAAGTTTGTGTTGTGCTGTTGCCACTAGGGATAAAACATTGGCGCTATGTCCGAGGATGTAGTTGTTGATTACATTACGCACCATACTTAATGCAATTGTCTGTTGTTAGCAACTTAATACTGGAGGGGTTCGGATGATAACCTGAAGGTGGACTTTTTAGGCATAGATGCAGTTGGATGGCGGTCTATGTACTTTGTCGTAATACCCAATTAAATCTCACTATACTTATCATGTCATGTATGTGCATTGTTATGCCCTCTCTATTTGTCAATTGCCCGACTGTAATTTGTTCACCCAACATGCTTTTATCTTATGGGAGAGACACCTCTAGTGAACTGTGGACCCCGGTCCATTCTTTAATACTGAAATACAAATCTGCTGCAATACTTGTTTTACTATTTTCTCTGCAAACAATCATCTTCCACACAATACGGTTAATCCTTTGTTACAGCAAGCCGGTGAGATTGACAACCTCACTCGTTTCGTTGGGGTAAAGTACTTTGGTTGTGTTGTGCAGGTTCCACGTTGGCGCCGGAATCCCTCGGTGTTGCGCCGCACTACATCCCGCCGCCATCAACCTTCAACGTGCTTCTTGGCTCCTCCCGGTTCGATAAACCTTGGTTTCTTTCCGAGGGAAAACTTGCTGCTGTGCGCATCATACCTTCCTCTTGGGGTTGCCCAACGAACGTGTGAAATACACGCCATCAAGCTCTTTTTCTCGGCGCCGTTGCCGGGGAGATCAAGACACGCTGCAAGGGGAGTCTCCACTTCTCAATCTCTTTACTTTGTTTTTGTCTTGCTTTATTTTATTTACTACTTTGTTTGCTGCACTTATATCAAAACACAAAAAAATTAGTTGGTAGTTTTACTTTATTTACTGTCTTGTTTGCTATATCAAAAACACAAAAAAAATTAGTTACTTACATTTACTTTACTTATTTCATCATGTTTCCTTTTAATTTTACCGCAAAGAACATACCGGTAGGACAAGGGTCTATAATTGGGAGGAACAATATAGAAGAATTTTTCACCCATGTTAGTACCGTTGAAGATTTTGAAGATAGACACTTGGTAGAACTTGCTCCTACTTATGAAATTGCTGCTGTCTGCTTTAGTTCGCCTGTTGGAAACTAAATTTGTTAATCTTAATCCTATAATCCAACACATGTTTCTTACACTTGGTGATTTGGAAGAGGGGGAAAAGAAAGATTTTGTTTTAGAAACCCTTCTTAGAGAATTTGGTGGTCTAGCAAGAGAGGCTAGAAAGGTCTTCGCTAAATTTAATATGCTTGGTTCTCATACTAGTTTTGTTAGTCTCCTTGAAAAAATGGACATGGATAGGATAAGGTATACTAATAATGTTAATGATGGTGGGGAGATCAAAGCACCAATACCATGTAAACTCCTAGCTATGAATGATGCACTAGAAAATAACTATGCTTGGCTTGTTCCTGAAAATTTGTTCGATGAGAGTAGCAAGCCCAAGACTAATGAAAAGGGAGACGCTGAAACTTATGTATCCAATATACTATGCATGGTTGAGAAAACTCCAAACCCCGCTGTAGGTGCACCACCCTTCGATAATACTTGAGATACACTTTCTGCGCCTAGCTGAAAGGCGTTAAAGAAAAGCGCTTATGGGAGACAACCCATGTTTTTACTACAGTACTTTATTTTATATTTGTGGTTTGGAAGTTGTTTACTACTGTAGCAACCTCTCCTTATCTTAGTTTTATGTTTTGTTGTGCCAAGTAAAGTCTTTGATAGAAAAGTAAGTACTAGATTTGGATTACTGCGCAGTTCCAGATTTCTTTGCTGTCACGAATCTGGGTCTATCTCCCTGTAGGTAGCTCAGAAAATTAAGCCAATTTACGAGCATGATCCTCAGATATGTACGCAAATTCCATTCAATTTGAGCATTTTCGTTTGAGCAAGTCTGGTGGGCTAATAAAATCCATCTTTACGGACTATTCTGTTTTGACAGATTCTGTCTTTTATTTCGCATTGCCTCTTTTGCTATGTCGGATGAATTTCTTTGATCCATTAATGTCCAGTAGCTTTATGCAATGTCCAGAAGTGTTAAGAATGATTGTGTCACCTCTGAACATGTGAATTTTTATTATGCACTAACCCTCTAATGAGTTGTTTCGAGTTTGGTGTGGAGGAAGTTTTCAAGGATCAAGAGAGGAGTATGATGCAATATGATCAAGGAGAGTGAAAGCTCTAAGCTTGGGGATGCCCCGGTGGTTCACCCCTGCATATTCTAAGAAGACTCAAGCGTCTAAGCTTGGGGATGCCCAAGGCATCCCCTTCTTCATCGACAACATTATCGAGTTCCTCCCTCGAAACTATATTTTTATTCCGTCACATCTTATGTACTTTGCTTGGAGCGTCGGTTTGTTTTTGTTTTTTTTTGTTTTGTTTGAATAAAATGGATCCTAGCATTCACTTTATGGGAGAGAGACACGCTCCGCTGTAGCATATGGACAAATATGTCCTTAGACTCTACTCATAGTATTCATGGCGAAGTTTCTTCTTCGTTAAATTGTTATATGGTTGGAATTGGAAAATGCTACATGTAGTAACTCTAAAATGTCTTGGATAATTTGATACTTGGCAATTGTTGTGCTCATGTTTAAGCTCTTGCATCATATACTTTGCACCCATTAATGAAGAAATACTTAGAGCTTGCTAATTTGGTTTGCATATTTGGTTTCTCTAGAGTCTAGATAACATCTAGTATTGAATTTTGAACAACAAGAAAGACGGTATGGAGTCTTATAATGTTTACCATATGTCTTTTATGTGAGTTTTGCTGTACCGTTCATCCTTGTGTTTGTTTCAAATAACCTTGCTAGCCTAAACCTTGTATCGAGAGGGAATACTTCTCATGCATCCAAAATACTTGAGCCAACCACTATGCCATTTGTGTCCACCATACCTACCTACTACATGGTATTTATCCGCCATTCCAAAGTAAATTGCTTGAGTGCTACCTTTAAAATTCCATCATTCACCTTTACAATATATAGCTCATGAGACAAATAGCTTAAAAACTATTGTGGTATTGAATATGTACTTATGCACTTTATCTCTTATTAAGTTGCTTGTTGTGCGATAACCATGCTTCTGGGGACGCCATCAACTATTTTTTGTTGAATATCATGTGAGTTGCTATGCATGTCCGTCTTGTCTGAAGCAAGAGAGATCTACCACCTTCATGGTTAGAGCATGCATATTGTTAGAGAAGAACTTTGGGCCGCTAACTAAAGCCATGATTCATGGTGGAAGTTTCGAGTCTTGGACATATATCCTCAATCTCATATGAGAATAATAATTGTTGCCACATGCTTATGCATTAAAGAGGAGTCCATTATCTGTTGTCCATGTTATCCCGGTATGGATGTCTAAGTTGAGAATAATCAAAAGCGAGAAATCCAAAATGCGAGCTTTCTCCTTAGACCTTTGTACGAGGCGGCATGGAGGTACCCCATTGTGACACTTGGTCAAAACATGTGCATTGCAAAGATCCGGTAGTCCAAGTTAATTAGGACAAGGTGCGGGCACTATTAGTATACTATGCATGAGACTTGCAACTTGTAAGATATAATGTACATAACTCATATGCTTTATTACTACCGTTGACAAAATTGTTTCATGTTTTCAAAACAAAAGCTCTAGCACAAATATAGCAATCGATGCTTTCCTCTTTGAAGGACCATTCTTTTTTACTTTTATGTTGAGTCGGTTCACCTATCTCTCTCCACCTCGGAAGCAAACACTTGTGTGAACTGTGCATTGATTCCTACATATTTGCATATTGTACTTGTTATATTACTCTATGTTGACAATTATCCATGAGATATACATGTTACAAGTTGAAAGCAACCGCTGAAACTTAATCTTCCTTTGTGTTGCTTCAATGCCTTTACTTTGATTTATTGCTTTATGAGTTAACTCTTATGCAAGACTTATTAATACTTGTCTTGAAGTACTATTCATGAAAAGTCTTTGCTATATGATTCACCTGTTTACTTATGTCATTACCATTGTTTTGATCGCTGCATCCACTACATATGTTTACAAATAGTATGATCAAGGTTATGATGGCATATCACTTCAGAAATTATCTTTGTTATCGTTTTACCTCGCTCGGGACGAGCAGAACTAAGCTTGGGGATGCTTGATACGTCTCCGACGTATCGATAATTTCTTATGTTCTATGCCATATTATTGATGATACCTACATGTTTTATGCACACTTTATGTCATATTCGTGCATTTTCCGGAACTAACCTATTAACAAGATGCCGAAGTGCCGGTTCTCGTTTTACTGCTGTTTTTGGTTTCGAAATCCTAGTAACGAAATATTCTCGGAATTGGACGAAACGAAGACCCGGGGGCCTATTTTTCCACGGAGCTTCCGGAAGACAGAAGAGCATACGAAGTGGGGCCACGAGGTGGCGACACCACAGGGCGGCGCGGCCAAGGGGGCCGCGCCGCCCTATGGTGTGGGCCCCTCGTCGGGCCCCCGACTCGCCCTTCCGCCTACTTAAAACCACCGTCGCGAAACCCCCGATGCGAAAAACCACGATACGGAAAATCTTGCCGAGACGCCGCCGCCGCCGATCCCATCTCGGGGGATTCCGGAGATCTCCTCCGGCACCCTGCCGGAGAGGGGATTCATCTCCCGGAGGACTCTACACCGCCATGGTCGCCTCCGGAGTGATGAGTGAGTAGTTCACCCCTGGACTATGGGTCCATAGCAGTAGCTAGATGGTTGTCTTCTCCTCATTGTGCTTCATTGTTGGATCTTGTGAGCTGCCTAACATGATCAAGATCATCTATCCGTAATTCTCTATGTTGTGTTTGTCGGGATCCGATGGATAGAGAATACCATGTCATGTTAATTATCAAGTTATTACATATGTGTTGTTTATGATCTTGCATGCTCTCCGTTACTAGTAGAGGCTCGGCCAAGTTTTTGCTTTTAACTCCAAGAGGGAGTAGTTATGCTCGATAGTGGGTTCATGCCCGCATTGACACCGGGACGAGTGACGAGAAAGTTCTAAGGTTGTGTTGTGCTTGTTGCCACTAGGGATAAAACATTGGCGCTATGTCCGAGGATGTAGTTGTTGATTACATTACGCACCATACTTAATGTAATTGTCTGTTGTTAGCAACTTAATACTGGAGGGGGTTCGGATGATAACTCTGAAGGTGGACTTTTTAGGCATAGATGCGGTTGGATGGCGGTCTATGTACTTTGTCGTAATGCCCAATTAAATCTCACTATACTTATCATGTCATGTATGTGCATTGTTATGCCCTCTCTATTTGTCAATTGCCCGACTGTAATTTGTTCACCCAACATGCTTTTATCTTATGGGAGAGACATCTCTAGTGAACTGTGGACCCCGGTCCATTCTTTTAATACTGATATACAAATCTGCTGCAATACTTGTTTTACGATTTTCTCTGCAAACAATCATCTTCCACACAATACGGTTAATCCTTTGTTACAGCAAGCCGGTGAGATTGACAACCTCACTGTTTCGTTGGGGCAAAGTACTTTGGTTGTGTTGTGCAGGTTCCACGTCGGCGCCGGAATCCCTGGTGTTGCGCCGCACTACATCCCGCCGCCATCAACCTTCAACGTGCTTCTTGGCTCCTCCTGGTTCGATAAACCTTGGTTTCTTTCCGAGGGAAAACTTGCTGCTGTGCGCATCATACCTTCCTCTTGGGGTTGCCCAACGAACGTGTGAAATACACGCCATCAACGGGCCACGTCGGATGGGTGTGTGGCGCCAGAGCTAGAGGCGCCACATGGGCATGTGTGGCGCCCTTGGGAGGGGCGTCACACAAAAGGGTTAGATTCGTGAAATAGTTTCGCCGGAGGGTCAGTCTGTGCTTTTCTTTCAGTTTTGGGTTATTTTTGTGTAAATCGCCCCAGTGCGATTCGGCCCGGCCCCACTCAAATGCCGGCCGGGGCCTGGGTTTGCAATGAAGTGTGCCAGGAAGGTAGGTGGTGAATCCTATTCACCGCTCAAAGCGGGCTCTATCGGGCGCGCCGCTGCCGCGCACCCCACGTCCATACTGGGCTTGGCCCATTTACTCCCGATTGCTTCTCTCTTCCTTTTCTCATGCGTAACACTGATGCTGCTTTCTGCACGAGACGGGCTGGTTATTTTTTAGAGACCTGGCTGATGTCGTATGCACAGGAAGGTAGCGATCAAGACATCTAGACTTGGGAGTACGAGGTTTTCTTTTTATTTGTTTTCCTATTTTAAAATTTTCATTTGGTTTCTCCTGTTTTTTGTTTTTTGATCTTCACAATATTTTATCCTTCTACTTTCTTTATTTTAATATGTTCCTACTTTCAACTTAGATCAAATTTGAAATTTGATCATTTTCGATTTTGAATATTGAATTTTGTTCTGATTCTAAATTCGTTCAATTTAAAAATTGTTCAATTCAGAAATCCGTTCATTTTTTGAAATTTGTTCACATTCGAAATTTTTTTCATCTTTGAAATTAGATCAAACTTGAAATTAGTTCATTTTAGAAATTCGTTCACATTCGAAGCTTGTTCACATTAAATTTTTGTTCAAATCCAAAATTTATTCTGATTCTAAAATTGTTCAATTTCAATATTTGTTTAGTTTTGAAATTTGGTTCATTCTCAAAACTTGTTCTGATTCTATAATTGTTCATTTTCAAAATTTGTTCTGATTCTAAAATCGTTCTATTTTGAATGTTTAAATCCAAAATCTGTTCATTTTTCGAAATTTGTTCACACTTACTAGGGGCAATTGTAGTCTCTCGCTTCATATTAGATCAAATTGTTATGTTTTCCTTTGATGGATTGCTTGCAAGTACGTGAAAGTAAGTGAAAGTCAGGTTCTGACCAATGAAGAGAATTTAAAAGGAAAACGACTGCACGTATGAAACATGGGCTGAACCCAACTTACTGTGGGACACCGGGACTGGGACAGCTGATTCTCTAAGCGGGAGCGAACGTTATCGTCGCTTAACGCGATGAATAGGACGACCCTAGGCAGGTGTTAGATCATCTCCACTTATTGGGGTTTTTCAGGCCAAAATCCGGCGCTATTTAGTACCGGATGAATGTAAAGCTTAGCTTGGGGAGGCCCATTTTTTTCCAGCCGCAAGCCCAGGGTCGCGTCCTGACACTCAACCATCCCGTAAATAGCGACGTTGCAGTCGCCGAAAAGGGGAACCGTCGAGTGGCAACCATGTCCATCGATGTATTGAACCGCCGTAATGGACCGCGAAGTGGCCTGGGTCTGCCCAAATGCCTTGCCGGGAACCGTCGCAATGGTTTCGACGCGCGAACCGCTGTAATGGAGCACTAACTTCGCGGAAGAGCAACCGCCGCTCTCTTCGTCGATAGACCACTACATATACGTTCTGCGATCTACCGGCCGACGCCATTCATCTCTTCACCATCCTCTGTCATCGGACACTTCAGCATGAGCAGTCTCTCTTTGCCATCAGACATAGACAGCAAGGGGAAATTATTGGGGATACGTTGCATAGAAAATAAAAAATTTCCTACCGCGAGAACGCAAACCAAACCAAGATGCAATCTAGAAGATGGGAGCAACGCGGAGATGATCGAGACTCACCCTTGAATATTTCCAAAGCCTACAAGATGAGGCTCTTGTTGCTGCGGTAGACGATCACTTGCCGCTTTCAAAAGCGCGTAGAAGATCTTGACGGTGCCACAATCGGGCAGCACCTCCTTACCCGGTCACACGTTCGGTGTTGATGAAGACGACGTCCTTCTCCCCGTTCCAGCGGGCAGCGGAAGTAGTAGCTCCTCCTTGAATCCGGCAGCACGACGGCGTGGTGGCGGTGGAGATGGAGAATTCCGGCGGAGCTTCGCTAAGCGTTTGCGGGAGAGGTGGAGGAGGTGGGTGATGACGCGTAAAGCACACGCCCGTTGGGAACCCCAAGTGGAAGGTGTGATGCGTACATCAGCAAGTTCCCTCAGTAAGAAACCAAGGTTTATCGAACTAGTAGGAGTCAAGAAGCACGTTGAAGGTTGATGGCGGAGGAGTGTAGTGCGGCGCAACACCAGGGATTCCGGCGCCAACGTGGAACCTGCACAACACAATCACAGAACTTTGCCCCAACGTAACAGCGAGGTTGTCAATCTCACCGGCTTGCTGTAAACAAAAGATTAGATGTATAGTGTGGATGATGATGGTTGTTTGCGAAGAACAGTAAAGAACAATTGCAGCAGTTTGTATTTCAGATGTAAAGAATAGGACCGGGGTCCACAGATCACTAGCGGTGTCTCTCCCATAAGATAGCAGATGTTGGGTGAACAAATTACAGTTGGGCAATTGACAAATAAAGAAGGCATAACAATGCACATACATACATCATGATGAGTACTATGAGATTTAATCAGGGCATTACGACAAAGTACATAGACCGCTATCCAGCATGCATCTATGCCTAAAAAGTCCACCTTCAGAGTTATCATCCGAACCCCTTCCAGCATTAAGTTGTAAACAACGGACAATTGCATTAAGTATGGTGCGTAATGTAATCAACACAAATATCCTTAGACAAAGCATCGATGTTTTATCCCTAGTGGCAACAAGCACATCCACAACCTTAGAACTTTCCGTCACCGTCCCGCATTTAATGGAGGCATGAACCCACTTTCGAGCATAAATACTCCCTCTTGGAGTCACAAGTATCAACTTGGCCGAGCCTCTACTAGCAACGGAGAGCATGCAAGAACATAAATAACATATATGATAGATTGATAATCAACTTGACATAGTATTCAATATTCATCGGATCCCAACAAACACAACATGAAGGATTACAAATAGATGATCTTGATCATGATAGGCAGCTCACAAGATCTAACATGATAGCACAATGGGGAGAAGACGACCATCTAGCTACCGCTATGGACCCATAGTCCAGGGGTGAACTACTCACACATCGATCCGGAGGCGATCATGGCGATGAAGAGACCTCCGGGAGATGATTCCCTCTCCGGCAGGGTGCCGGAGGCGATCTCCTGAATCCCCCGAGATGGGATTGACGGCGGCGGCGTCTCTGGAAGGTTTTCCGTATCGTGGCTCTCGGTACTGGGGGTTTCGTGACGGAGGCTTTAAGTAGGCGGAAGGGCGGAGTCGGGAGAGTCACGAGGGCCCCACACGCTAGGGCCGCGCGGGCCCCCCTTAGGCCGCGTCGCCCTAGTGTGGCGGCGCCCTGATGCGTGTAGTTGACACGTCCGTTGGGAACCCCAAGAGGAAGGTGTGATGCGCACAGTAGCAAGTTTCCCTCAGTAAGAAACCAAGGTTTAATCGAACCAGTAGGAGTCAAGAAGCACGTTGGAGGTTGATGGCGGCGGGATGTAATGCAGCGCAACACCAGGGATTCCGGCGCCAACGTGGAACCTGCACAACACAACCAAAGTACTTTGCCCCAACGAAACAGTGAGGTTGTCAATCTCACCGGCTTGCTGTAACTAAGGATTAGATGTATAGTGTGGATGATGATTGTTTGCGAGAAAACAAGTAGAACAAGTATTGCAAGTAGATTGTATTCGATGTAAAAGAATGGACCGGGGTCCACAGCTCACTAGAGGTGTCTCTCCCATAAGATAAATAGCATGTTGGGTGAACAAATTACGATCGGGCAATTGACAAATAGAGAGGGCATGACAATGCACATACATGATATGATAAATATTGTGAGATTTAATTGGGCATTACGACAAAGTACATAGACCGCTATCCAGACATGCATCTATGCCTAAAAGTCCACCTTCAGGTTATCATCCGAACCCCTTCCAGTATTAAGTTGCAAAACAACGTGACAATTGCATTAAGTATGGTGCGTAATGTAATCAATAACTACATCCTCGGACATAGCATCAATGTTTTATCCCTAGTGGCAACAAGCACATCCACAACCTTAGAACTTTCTCGTCACTCGTCCCAGATTTAATGGAGGCATGAACCCACTATCGAGCATAAATACTCCCTCTTGGAGTTAAGAGCAAAAACTTGGCCAGAGCCTCTACTAATAACGGAGAGCATGCAAGATCATAAACAACACTTAGGTAATAGATTGATAATCAACATAACATAATATTCTCTATCCATCGGATCCCGACAAACACAACATATAGAATTACAGATAGATGATCTTGATCATGTTAGGCAGCTCACAAGATCCGACAATGAAGCACATGAGGAGAAGACAACCATCTAGCTACTGCTATGGACCCATAGTCCAGGGGTGAACTACTCACTCATCACTCCGGAGGCGACCATGGCGGTGAAGAGTCCTCCGGGAGATGAATCCCCTCTCCGGCAGGGTGCCGCAGGTGATCTCCTGAATCCCCCGAGATGGGATTGGCGGCGGCGGCGTCACAGTAAGGTTTTCCGTATCGTGGCTCTCGGTACCGGGGGTTTCGCGACGAAGGCTTTAAGTAGGCGGAAGGGCAACGCGGGGCCACACGAGGGCCCCACACGCCGTGGCCGCGCGGCCAAGGGCCAGGCCGCGCCGCCTCGTTGTGGCGGCGCCTCGTGGCCCCACTTCCTTTCCCCTCGGTCTTCCGGAAGCTTCGTGCAAAAATAGGACCCCGGGCGTTGATTTTGTCCAATTCCGAGAATATTTCCTTTGTAGGATTTCTGAAACCAAAAACAGTAGAAAACAAGCAATCGGCTCTTCGGCATCTCGTTAATAGGTTAGTGCCGGAAAATGCATAAATACGACATATAATGTGTATAAAACATGTAGATATCATCAATAATGTGGCATGGAACATAAGAAATTATCGATACGTCTGAGACGTATCAGCATCCCCAAGCTTAGTTCCTGCTCTTCCCGAGCAGGTAAACGATAACAAAGATAATTTCTGGAGTGACATGCCATCATAACCTTGATCATACTATTGTAAACATATGTAATGAATGCAGCGATCAAAACAATGGTAATGACATGAGTAAACAAATGAATCATAAAGCAAAGACTTTTCATGAATAGTACTTAAAGACAAGCATCAATAAGTCTTGCATAAGAGTTAACTCATAAAGCAATAAATCAAAGTAAAGGTATTGAAGCAACACAAAGGAAGATTAAGTTTCAGTGGTTGCTTTCAACTTATAACATGTATATCTCATGGATAATTGTCAACATAGAGTAATATAACAAGTGCAATATGCAAGTATGTAGGAATCAATGCACAGTTCACACAAGTGTTTGCTTCTTGAGGTGGAGAGAAATAGGTGAACTGACTCAACATAAAAGTAAAAGAAAGGTCCTTCGCAGAGGAAAGCATCGATTGCTATATTTGTGCTAGAGCTTTTATTTTGAAAACAAGAAACAATTTTGTCAACGGTAGTAATAAAGCACATGTATCATGTAAATTATATCTTATAAGTTGCAAGCCTCATGCATAGTATACTAATAGTGCCCGCACCTTGTCCTAATTAGCTTGGACTACCGGGATCATCGCAATACACATGTTTTAACCAAGTGTCACAAAGGGGTACCTCCATGCCGCCTCGTACAAAGGTCTAAGGAGAAAGCTCGCATTTTGGATTTCTCGCTTTTGATTATTCTCAACTTAGACATCCATACCGGGACAACATGGACAACAGATAATGGACTCCTCTTTAATGCATAAGCATGTAGCAACAATTAGTATTCTCATATGAGATTGAGGATATATGTCCAAAACTGAAACTTCCACCATGATTCATGGCTTTAGTTAGCGGCCCAATGTTCTTCTCTAACAATATGCATGCTCTAACCATTAAAGTGGTAGATCTCCCTTACTTCGGACAAGACGGACATGCATAGCAACTCACATGATATTCAACAAAGAGGAGTTGATGGCGTCCCCGGAAACATGGTTATCGCACAACAAGCAACTTAATAAGAGATAAAGTGCATAAGTACATATTCAATACCACAATAGTTTTTAAGCTATTTGTCCCATGAGCTATATATTGTAAAGGTAAAGAATGGAAATTTTAAAGGTAGCACTCAAGCAATTTACTTTGGAATGGCGGAGAAATATCATGTAGTAGGTAGATATGGTGGACACAAATGGCATAGTGGTTGGCTCAAGGATTTGGATGCATGAGAAGTATTCCCTCTCGATACAAGGTTTAGGCTAGCAAGGTTATTTGAAACAAACACAAGGATGAACCGGTGCAGCAAAACTCACATAAAAGACACATTGTAAACATTATAAGACTCTACACCGTCTTCCTTGTTGTTCAAAACTCAATACTAGAAATTATCTATACTTTAGAGAGACCAAATATGCAAACCAAATTTAGCAAGCTCTAGGTGTTTCTTCATTAATAGGTGCAAAGTATATGATGCAAGAGCTTAAACATGAGCACAACAATTGCCAAGTATCAAATTATTCAAGACATTTTAGAATTACTACATGTAGCATTTCCCGATTCCAACCATATAACAATTTAACGAAGAAGATTCAACCTTCGCCATGAATACTATGAGTAAAGCCTAAGGACATATTTGTCCATATGCAACAGCGGAGCGTGTCTATCTCCCACACAATGAATGCTAGGATCCATTTTATTCAAACAAAACAAAAACGAAAACAAACCGACGCTCCAAGCAAAGCACATAAGATGTGATGGAATAAAAATATAGTTTCGGGGAGGAACCCGATAATGTTGTCGATGAAGAAGGGGATGCCTTGGGCATCCCCAAGCTTAGACGCTTGAGTCTTCTTAAAATATGCAGGGGTGAACCACCGGGGCATCCCCAAGCTTAGAGCTTTCACTCTCCTTGATCATATTGTATCATCCTCCTCTCTTGATCCTTGAAAACTTCCTCCACACCAAACTCGAAACAACTCATTAGAGGGTTAGTGCACAATAAAAATTAACATGTTCAGAGGTGACACAATCATTCTTAACACTTCTGGACATTGCATAAAGCTACTGGACATTAATGGAACAAAGAAATTCATCCACCATAGCAAAAGAGGCAATGCGAAATAAAAGGCAGAATCTGTCAAAACAGAACAGTCCGTAAAGATGGATTTTATTGAGGCACCAGACTTGCTCAATTGAAAATGCCCAAATTGAATGAAAGTTGCGTACATATCTGAGGATCACGCACGTAAATTGGCATATTTTTCTGAGCTACCTCCAGAGGGGCAGGTCGAAATTCGTGACAGCAAAGAAATCTATTACTGCGCAGTAATCCAAATCTAGTATGAACCTTACTATCAAAGACTTTACTAGGCACAACAAAGCACAAAACTAAGATAAGGAGAGGTTGCTACAGTAGTAAACAACTTCCAAGACTCAAATATAAAACAAAAATACTGTAGTAAAAACATGGGTTGTCTCCCATAAGCGCTTTTCTTTAACGCCTTTCAGCTAGGCGCGTGAAAGTGTATATCAAGTATTATCAAGAGACGAAGTATCAACATCATAAGTTGTTCTAATAATAGAATCAAAAGGTAACTTCATTCTCTTTCTAGGGAAGTGTTCCATACCTTTCTTGAGAGGAAATTGATATTTAATATTACCTTCCTTCATATCAATGGTAGCTCCAACGGTTCGAAGAAAAGGTCTTCCCAATATAATGGGACAAGATGCTTTGCATTCAATATCCAAGACAACAAAATCAACGGGGACAAGGTTATTGTTAACGGTAATGCAAACATTATCAACTCTCCCCAAAGGTTTCTTTATAGCATTATCAACAAGATTAACATCCAAATAACAATTTTTCAATGGTGGCAAGTCAAGCATATTATAAATTTTCTTAGGCATAACGGAATTACTTGCACCAAGATCACATAAAGCATTACAATAAAAGTTATTGACCTTCATCTTAATGATGGGCTCCCAACCATCCTCTAGCTTCCTAGGAATAGAAGTTTCAAGTTTTAGTTTCTCTTCTCTAGCTTTTATGAGAGCATTTGTAATATGTTTTGTGAAAGCTAAATTTATAGCACTAGCATTGGGACTCTTAGCAAGTTTTTGTAAGAACTTTATAACTTCAGAGATGTGGAAATCATCAAAATCCAAACCATTATAATCTAAAGCAATGGGATCATCATCCCCAATGTTGGAAAAAATTTCAGCAGTTTTATCACAGGCAGTTTCAGCAGTTTTAGCAGTTTCAGGCAATTTTGCACGCTTTGCACTAGGAGTAGAAACATTGCCAACACCAATTATTTTACCATTGATAGTAGGAGGTGCAGCAACATGTGAATCATTAACATTACTAGTGGTGGTAATAGTCCAAACTTTAGCTACATTATTCTCTTTAGCAAGTTTTCCATTTTCTTCTCTTTCCCACCTAGCATGCAATTCGGCCATCAATCTTATATTCTCATTAATTCTAACTTGGATGGCATTTGCTGTAGTAACAATTTTATTTTCAATATCCCTATTGGGCATAACTTTCGATTTCAAAAGATCAACATCAGCAACAAGACTATCGACTTTAGAAGCAAGTATATCAATTTTCCCAAGCTTTTCTTCAACAGATTTGTTAAAAGCAGTTTGTGTACTAATAAATTCTTTAAGCATAGCTTCAAGTCCAGGGGGTGTGTTCCTATTATTTTGTAAGAATTCCCATAAGAATTACCATAACCGTTACCATTATTATAAGGATATGGTCTACAGTTATTACTAGAATTGTTCCGATAAGCATTGAGGTTGGAATTATTATTTTTAATGAAGTTTACATCAACATGTTCTTCTTGGGAAACCAATGAAGCTAACAGAACATTATTAGGATCAACATTAGTCCTATCATTCACAAGCATAGACATAATATCATCAATCTTATCACCCAAGGAAGAGGTTTCTTCGACAGAATTTACCTTCTTACCTTGTGGAGCTCTTTCCGTGTGCCATTCAGAGTAATTAATAATCATATTATCAAGGAGCTTTGTTGCTTCACCAAGAGTGATGGACATAAAGGTACCTCCAGCAGCTGAATCCAATAGGTTTCGCGAAGAAAAGTTCGATCCTGCATAAAAGGTTTGGATGATCATCCAAGTAGTCAGTCCATGGGTTGGGCAATTTTTAACCAAAGATTTCATTCTTTCCCAAGCTTGTGCAACATGCTCATTATCCAATTGTTTAAAATTCATTATGCTACTTGTCAAAGATATAATTTTAGCAGGGGGATAATATCTACCAATAAAAGCATCCTTGCATTTAGTCCATGAATCAATACTATTCTTAGGCAGAGATAGCAACCAATCTTTAGCTCTTCCTCTTAATGAGAAAAGGAAACAATTTTAATTTTATAATGTCACCATCTACATCTTTATACTTTTGCATTTCACACAATTCAACAAAATTATTGAGATGAGAAGCAGCATCATCAGAACTAACACCAGAAAATTGCTCTCTCATAACAAGATTCAAGAAAGCGAGGTTTAATTTCAAAGAATTCTGCTCGTAGTAGCAGGTGGAGCAATAGGTGTGCACAAGAAATCATTATTATTTGTGGTTGTGAAGTCACACAACTTAGTATTTTCAGGAGTGGCCATTTTAGCAGTATTAAATAAAGCAAACTAGATAAAGTAAATGCAAGTAACTAATTTTTTTGTGTTTTTGATATAGAGTGCAAGACAGTAAATAAAGTAAAGCTAGCAACTATTTTTTTTTGTGTTTTGATATAATGCAGCAAACAAAGTAGTAAATAAAATAAAGCAAGACAAAACAAAGTAAAGAGATTGGATTGTGGAGACTCCCTTGCAGCGTGTCTTGATCTCCCCGGCAACGGCGCCGGAAATTTGCTTGATGCGTGTAGTTGACACGTCCGTTGGGAACCCCAAGAGGAAGGTGTGATGCGCACGATAACAAGTTTCCCTCGATAAGAAACCAAGGTTTAATCGAACCAGTAGGAGTCAAGAAGCACGTTGAAGGTTGATGGCGGCGAGATGTAGTGCGGCGCAACACCAGGGATTCCGGCGCCAACGTGGAACCTGCACAACACAACCAAAGTACTTTGCCCCAACAAAACAGTGAGGTTGTCAATCTCGCCGGCTTGTCTGTAACAAAGGATTAGATGTATAGTGTGGATGATGATTGTTTGCGAGAAAACAGTAGAACAAGTATTGCGAGTAGATTGTATTCGATGTAAAAGAATGGACCGGGGTCCACGAGTTCACTAGAGGTGTCTCTCCCATAAGATAAATAGCATGTTGGGTGAATAAATTACGATCGGGCAATTGACAAATAGAGAGGGCATGACAATGCACATACATGATATGATAAATATTGTGAGATTTAATTGGGCATTACGACAAAGTACATAGACCGCTATCCAGCATGCATCTATGCCTAAAAAGTCCACCTTCGAGTTATCATCCGAACCCCTTCCAGTATTAAGTTGCAAAACAACGGACAATTGCATTAAGTATGGTGCGTAATGTAATCAATAACTACATCCTCGGACATAGCATCAATGTTTTATCCCTAGTGGCAACAAGCACATCCACAACCTTAGAACTTTCCGTCACTGTCCCAGATTTAATGGAGGCATGAACCCACTATCGAGCATAAATACTCCCTCTTGGAGTTAAGAGCAAAAACTTGGCCAGAGCCTCTACTAATAACGGAGAGCATGCAAGATCATAAACAACACATAGGTAATAGATTGATAATCAACATAACATAATATTCTCTATCCATCGGATCCCGATGATACGTCTCCGACGTATCGATAATTTCTTATGTTCTATGCCATATTATTGATGATACCTACATGTTTTATGCACACTTTATGTCATATTCGTGCATTTTCTGGAACTAACCTATTAACAAGATGCCGAAGTGCCAGTTCCTGTTTTCTGCTGTTTTTGGTTTCAGAAATCCTAGTAACGAACTATTCTCGGAATTGGACGAAACAAAGACCCAGAGGCCTATTTCGCCACGAACCTTCCAGAAGACCGAAGAGCATACGAAGTGGGGCCACGAGGTGGCCAGAACACTTGGCGGCACGGCCAAGGGGGGGCCCGCGCCGCCCTGTGGTGTGGGCCCCTCGTTAGCCCCCCGACTCTGCCCTTCCGCCTACTTAAAGCCTCCGTCGCGAAACCCCTGAGGCGAAAAACCACGATACGGAAAACCTTACTGAGATGCCGCCGCCGCCGATCCCATCTCGGGGGATTCTGGAGATCTCCTCCGGCACCCTGCCGGAGAGGGGATTCATCTCCCGGAGGACTCTACACCGCCATGGTCGCCTCCGGAGTGATGAGTGAGTAGTTCACCCCTGGACTATGGGTCCATAGCAGTAGCTAGATGGTTGTCTTCTCCTCATTGTGCTTCATTGTTGGATCTTGTGAGCTGCCTAACATGATCAAGATCATCTATCTGTAATACTCTATGTTGTGTTTGTCGGGATCCGATGGATAGAGAATACCATGTTATGTTAACTAGCAAGGAAGGGCGCGGCGGCACGCCGCACCATGTGTGGTTGAGTGATAGTGATTTCTATTGGTGCTAAATGACTGGGTTTTCATCTATACTCGAACTCAAATATCTACAACAATGAAAACCAATTGTTCCATCTAGACGAACTACCCGAACTCAAATAGGTACAATACCTGTATTCACAGATACAAAATAAATATCAAATTTTTAGCTAGATTGTGATTTTTAGCTAGATTGTGAGTATGTCACACTTCACTGTAGAAATCTAATGTTTGTGTTGCGCCAACATTACTAATAAAATCCAAGAGTACTGAATAACCAACCAAAGACCATCGGGAAAGCCAAATCTTTCAATCAAATCCCAGAGCAATTCAGGTTTCAGGAGGCAAGCAAGCTCAGGAAATTGAAAATGAATAGTGTACAATTGGTATACTTAGCTAAGCTATTTGGACCCCAGCAGAAGGGAAGAAACAACCAGGTAAAGTAGGATTTTAATATCTATGGTGAGAAGGCTGAAAGATTATTTCTGATATCCCATCATTGCAATTACTACAGTAGAAAATTAATGCAAGATCCTACTCTAAGTCCAAATCTGAAAGCCTAAAACCATATTCTTGCACTTCCTTCAGGTACACACCCAAAATCATAATAGGTTTAAGTAACATCACAAGACACTCTCCGTAACAGAAATTATTAATATAGGAAACAACATATATCAACTGGAGCCAAAGGTAATGAGCTCTTTGTGGCTCAATGCAATTGACCACATAATGACCACGACAACACTCGTTGTCGCAGCACCAATGCTTATGTCACCGTTCCCTCTGGTGCCTTCTCCAGCATACAATCAACAACTCCTATCTTCGGCCTGTTGTCCTCACCAGTCTCCTCAACAAATTTGTACACAACAACAGTTGAAAACTTACAAATAATTTTCAGAAGGAAGACAAATGTTGTTGAATTTAGATGATTTCAGAAACAATCCTAGACAAAATCCTGAATCTAGATAAGAATCACATCAACAGACCTCACCGAGAAACATTATTTGTTCGATCTATAAATTGATTCCTTGTAACAACATGCTCAAGGACTTATTTACTAATTAATTCAGTTATCTGCAAGAATTAGAATTCAGAAAAGGAAAATATGCCTGTTATTTCTGATGTTCGTTTTTACAAACAACAGTGTTACTACATGAAAATTATGCAGTAGGTCAATGGATTTTATCCAATGATCAGAAAATAAAAGATATTACCAATTGGTTTATGAGGAAGTACATGTGTACTATAAACTCCAGATTCCTTGGTATAGAGCCTTCGAAGGTTTCTCCCCTGTAATAGCGGCACGAGTAAACAGTAGTTATTCCTAAGAAGGAAAACTGAAGCGAAGACGCTTTATGTAACCTCTACCAGGCGATCTACCATGGAGGAGAACATAACTCGTATACAATTCCTCCAGTCTCTATCTCTGTTTCCCAGATTCGACCACGCGCAAGTTTCCTACATTGTGTCTATTTTGACACACCTTTGTTCAAGGTTTTTTGCATTGTTGGTACAGTTTAAGAAAAAGAACCCCGTTGAGATGAGAAAAAGCACAATAATTACCCCTGATTTATCTTGGTCACTCATTTAAATTGTTCTAATAAGTTGGTGGTCAAAGAACATGAGCTAATGGCGGGGGAAATAGTTCGGTTTTCTTCTTCTCTACTCAACTACCTACAACAAAAAAAATGACTAAAAGGATACTCTGTGCCGCAGTATCATGGGGATATAAGTGATTTGTCTGCTTGTCTGCTCTATATAGTCTCCATCCAAAACCAAAGACCACATTATGTATAGTACTGGTAAGTGTATACATACAGCTCAATGAATGAAGGTCCTAGAACATTTGACATAGCTAACTTGCAGGGTAGAGTTGTGAGTAAGTAAACTCTGTGAGCAAACTTGTGTCATAAGAACTACAAAGTAATAAAGAAGCATGTGATAGGCATCCACAAGGTTGATTACAGCATTGTTTATAAAATCCAACATCTGAGAAGATCTAATTTGATAGCAATGCATAACTATCACCAATTCACCATAAGCTCCTTCCAAGGAGTCATGACACTGAAACAACTATTCTAATAAAAACCATGGTATTAGTAGTTCCAAGCTCATGTTCTGTGTCCTAATTTTTTTTTTTAATGGACCATATTTCACAGAAGCACAGCTTTTGGGGCAGAGCTAATGTGAAGCCATTAATTTCCACTTCACATAATGAGAAACTTTTTGTTACAATGGGTTAAAAACACAGTTCTGTCACCTTCCACTAATTATGATGGGATGCACATGGGACTCACTTTCATCCCAAATGTCAGGCACACTGGCAAGTTAATCTTGTGTCGCTCTCTCTCTCTCTCTCTCTCTCTCTCTCTGAAATCGAAATAAGAATAATTCAAGTGTTGAGAAAAATATGCTGCCAAACTTACCCAGTCAAAACAATTTTCTTGAGAATTACCTGATCAGGGGATCAACAGTTTTCCGTGAACCTAGAGCAGCAGCGGCAGGTTGCTCCCCATCTCTGCATGCACAAATAAATGAGTGTTGCATTAGCCCATATAGTTCCCAGTCAAATGTGTTGCATGGGCAGACAAAAAAAAAGTGCAGGAACACATAAGACGACCAAAATTCCGCAGCAAGAAGACTGCTACCTCCAGGGAGAGCTCGTCTGCTTTCATGAACACAATGGGCTGAAGAAACACTGCACCATCATGGGCCAATTGCCGGACCATACCAGAACGATCAGCATCAAATTAACCAACGCTGACCCTGCCATAGGCCACCATGGCAGTGCCAGCCCACAATAATCATGGAGAAGCATAAACATGCCACAGCAGAGAAGAAAAAATCACAGCCAATGACACCATGAAGGCATGAACCAAGGGGGAGAAATCGAGAGCTCCATACTATCTAAAACAAAAGGAACATCAAGCGAGGTTTGGACTACCCAACATACCTAGAGTCGACCATTTGCTGCTGCTGTACCCTGCCTGAGATGTCAGTCCGCCTCACAAGCCTGAATATAAACCGGCCACGCCGGGTGCGACGGCGGGGGCAGCAGGCGATAGTGGCGCGGCAGTCGGCGATCTGCAGACTTGACTGGATCAACTAAACGTGACAACATCTAAAAGCGAAACCAGGATACTAAGGAAAATATGTTCAATTACAGTTGATTCTACCATTTTAAGCTTCAGGCCTAAAGCAACACTCATCAGGAAGGGAAATTAAGAGTGCTATTTCAAATAGCCACAATATAACTATCCGATTTTTTTGTAAGGGATTGCCTAATTTAGTCACTTAAAGGCAGACTACCTAATCAACAACCCACAGTTCAAATGTCCAAGAATTATATTGGAAATCCTCCATACAAATAATCTGCTTCACATATGGTGTGAATTATAGAACATGTTCGTTAGGCAGAATGACAATGTGCAAAACAGTAAACTATGCTACGGTTGTGGCCATGATATTCACAGAATGAGCAGGGTCTGATCATTATGTAGGAAAGCAAACTTATATCTAATGAGCTTTATGCCATTTCAGTGTGAGGAGTCGCGGCTGAGAGAGAGAGAGCAGAGGTGGAGCAGGGAGAGATCGTGTGGCATACCAGATGGATGAAGAAAGGGTCGACCCCGGTGTCTCCGCCTCGTCCGCTGCTAAAAAGAAAAACGGAGTACAAAGATTCAGTTTGGTTGATTTAGAAGGGGAGATGGCCGGAGAGAAGTGACCTGCGCCTTGATTTGATCGCTCTTGCCGGCGTCCTCTGCTCCGGGCCGCTCCTGCCGACGGAGCTCCTGCCGCCGCCGATCCAGAGCGTGCTCCGCTTGAACCCGCAGCAGCCGTCGCACCACCTCCTCTCCAAGCCTAGCCTCCCGACCTGCTCCGATGGGCGTTGCACCGCGTCTGCATCTCCAGACGGCGGTGGAGCAGTGGCCGACGAATAGGGGGCTAGTGGAACGGCGCGCCCAACAGAGAAGGGACGCAGGTTGTCGCCGTCCAACATCAGCAGGCTTCATCAACCAGCATCGGATCACCCTTGTTCCTCATTGATCCTGTGAACAAATAGCAAGCAATGTTAGAGGGGATAAGAAGACTAAGAGGAGCAGGAGATGGGGATTGGAACTCAAGATCGATGGAGGAGACACGACATCACCTTCCTCCTCCGCACTGGCCATACTGATGGCTGCCTCCATAAGTGCTACAGCGGCCATTAAAGAAGAGGAAGGTGCCGACCCCAAAAAGGGAGGGCGGCAGAAACCGTGGCGGTTTGATTGAGCTCGGGGGTAAGGGAGAACGGTGGCCCATTGATATGCATCCGAGGGCACCTGGCAGCTCCCCGCGTCGTCGGCCATGGCGGGCCTCTTTGTCCTCGCCCACGGCGGCTGCTGTCATCAAACTTTAGGCCACACAGTTCAATTGGCATGGGTTGCGGTGCGGGCAGCAGCGACTTCCACCCCCACCTCGTCGACCAACAAAATCAAAACCAATCGCAGGGGATCGATCCGGAGTGAGATACGATGAGACGTGGACTTGGGCGGCTGGGAGAGACGGCCGCGAGATTTGTTTACCTCGGTAGGAAGTGGAGAGATTGTCACGCCGGTGGATAGCAAGGGAGAGCATGTGAGAGCATGTGTGGGACAAATCTGCAGGACGGTTTCCGAACCCGATGATGTGCGGTGGAGCTTTGGATTGATTCGTTTGGAACGTGAGAACCGCTTTGACCGCTACAAGAAGGTACGGCCACACGCCGAGGTACCCAGAACAGCCCACAATGAAAGCAAAATCAAAGATAACTGTATAAATGTTGGCAGTGAATGAACTCTTAGATAGTTAGATTGCCCCTAAATTCCTACAGAGCACCAAAATAACCCCAGAAAAGCACCATGTAAGAGCAAATCAATTAAGGTGCACACGTGTTGCAATGGTGTTAATCCTTAAAGAGATCCAAAATTATGAGAAAAATGAAGTTGGTTGCTCTTTAATATAGTAGTTATTATCAAGTTATTACCTATGTGTTGTTTATGATCTTGCATGCTCTCCGTTATTAGTAGAGGCTCTGGCCAAGTTGATGCTAGTAACTCCAAGAGGGAGTATTTATGCTCGATAGTGGGTTCATGTCTCCGTGAATCTGGGGGAGTGACAGAAACCCCTAAGGTTATGGATGTGCTGTTGCCACTAGGGATAAAACATTGATGCTATGTTCGAGGATGTAGTTATTGATTACATTACGCACCATACTTAATGCAATTGTCTGTTGTTAGCAACTTAATACTGGAAGGGGTTCGGACGATAACCTGAAGGTGGACTTTTTAGGCATAGATGCAGTTGGATGGCGGTCTATGTACTTTGTCGTAATGCCCAATTAAATCTCACTATACTTATCATGCCATGTATGTGCATTGTTATGCCCTCTCTATTTGTCAATTGCCCGACTGTAATTTGTTCACCCAACATGCTTTTATCTTATGGGAGAGACACCTCTAGTGAACTCGTGGACCCCGGTCCATTCTTTTAATACTCGAAATACAAATCTGCTCGCAATACTTGTTTTACTTGTTTTCTCGCAAACAATCATCTTCCACACAATACGGTTAATCCTTTGTTACAAGCAAGCCGGTGAGATTGACAACCTCACCGTTTCGTTGGGGCAAAGTACTTTGGTTGTGTTGTGCAGGTTCCACGTTGGCGCTGAATCTCCGGTGTTGCGCCGCACTACATCCCGCCGCCATCAACCTTCAACGTGCTTCTTGACTCCTACTGGTTCGATTAAACCTTGGTTTCTTACGAGGGAAACTTGCCGCTGTGCGCATCACACCTTCCTCTTGGGGTTCCCAACGGACGTGTCAATTACACGCATCAAGCAAATTTCCGGCGCCGTTGCCGGGGAGATCAAGACACGCTGCAAGGGAGTCTCCACTTCCCAATCTCTTTACTTTGTTTTTGTCTTGCTTTATTTTATTTACTACTTTGTTTGCTGCACTTATATCAAAACACAAAAAAATTAGTTGCTAGCTTTACTTTATTTACTGTCTTGCACTCTATATCAAAAACACACAAAAATTAGTTTACTTGCATTTATTTTATCTAGTTTGTTTTATTTACTACTGCTAAAATGGCCAACCCTGAAAATACTAAGTTGTGTGACTTCACAAACACAAATAATAATGATTTCTTATGCACACCTATTGCTCCACCTGCTACTACAGCAGAATTCTTTGAAATTAAACCTGCTTTACTTAATCTTGTCATGAGAGAGCAATTTTCTCGGTGTTAGTTCCGATGATGTCTGCTGCCCATCTCAATAATTTTGTTGAACTATGTGAAATGAAAAAATATAAAGATGTAGATGGTGACATTATAAAATTAAAATTGTTCCCTTTCTCATTAAGAGGAAGAGCTAAAGATTGGTTGCTATCTCTCGCCTAAGAATAGTATTGATTCATGGACTAAATGCAAGGATGCTTTTATTGGTAGATATTATCCCCCTGCTAAAATTATATCTTTGAGGAGTAGCATAATGAATTTTAAACAATTGGATAATGAACATGTTGCTCAAGCTTGGGAAAGAATGAAATCTCTGGTTAAAAATTGCCCAACCCATGGACTCGACTACTTGGATGATCATCCAAACCTTCTATGCAGGACTAAATTTTTCTTCGCGGAATTTATTGGATTCAGCTGCTGGAGGTACCTTTATGTCCATCACTCTTGGTGAAGCAACAAAGCTTCTTGATAATATGATGATTAATTACTCTGAATGGCACACGGAAAGAGCTCCACAAGGTAAGAAGGTAAATTCTGTTGAAGAATCCTCTTCCTTGAGTGTAAGATTGATGCTATTATGTCTATGCTTGTTAATGGTAGGACTAATGTTGATCCTAATAATGTTCCGTTAGCTTCATTGGTTGCTCAAAATTCTAGACCACATCCTGCTAATGGTAATTCTTATGGTAGATATGTTTCACCTAATGAGGAAAAGATGTTAGAAATTGAGAGGTCCACCAAGAGCTTTATGCAATCACAGTATGAGCAAAATAAATTGTTTACTAAAACTATGAATGAGCAATCTACCTTGTTGAAGAAAATAGGAAATCAACTTGAAAATTTGAATATGGAGATTTCTGGGTTGCAAACTAAACTTGCAAATGCTGAAGACCGAATCTCATACATGTCTGCGTCACAATCTTCTTTAATTAATAAAATGGCTGCTAAACCTGATGATATTGAAAATAAAATTGTTACTACAGCAAATATCATCCAAGTTAGAATTAATGAGAATATAAGATTAATGGCTGAACTGCGTGCTAGGTGGGATAGAGAAGAAAATGAAAAACTAGCTAAAGAGGAAAATGTAGCTAAAGTTTGGACTATTACCACCACTAGCAATGCTAATAATTCACATGTTGCTGCACCTCCTACTATCAATGGTAAAATAATTGGTTCTGGCAATGCTTCTACTCCTAGTGCAAAGCGCGCAAAATTACCTGAAACTGCTAAAACTGCTGAAACTGCTTGTGATAAAACTGCTGAAATTTTTTCCAACCTTGGGGATGATAATCCCATTGCTTTAGATTGTAATGATTTAGATTTTGATGATTGCCACATCTCTGAAGTTATAAAGTTCTTACAAAAACTTGCTAAAAGTCCTAATGCTAGCGCTATAAACTTGGCTTTCACAAAACATATTACAAATGCTCTCATAAAAGCTAGAGAAGAGAAACTAAAACTTGAAACTTCTATTCCTAGAAAGCTAGAGGATGGTTGGGAGCCCATCATTAAAATGAGAGTCAAAGATTTTGATTGTAATGCTTTATGTGATCTTGGTGCAAGTATTTCGTTATGCCTAAAAAAGTCTATGATATGCTTGACTTGCCACCATTGAAAAATTGTTATTTGGATGTTAATCTCGCTGATAATGCTAAAAAGAAACCTTTGGGGAAGGTTGATAATGTTCATATTATGGTTAAAAATAACCTTGTCCCCGTTGATTTTGTTGTCTTGGATATTGAATGCAATGCATCTTGCCCCATTATATTGGGAAGACCTTTTCTTCGAACCGTTGGTGCCACTATTGATATGAAGGAAGGTAATATTAAATATCAATTTCCTTTCAAGAAAGGTATGGAACACTTCCCTAGAAAGAGAATGAAGTTACCTTATGATTCTATTATTAGAACAAATTATGATGTTGATGCTTCGTCTCTTGATGTTACTTGAGTTACACTTTCTGCGCCTAGCTGAAAGGCGTTAAAGAAAAGCGCTTATGGGAGACAACCCATGTTTTTACTACAGTATTTTTGTTTTAAATTTGTGTCTTGGAAGTTGTTTACTACTGTAGCAACCTCTCCTTATCTTAGTTTTATGTTTTGTTGTGCCAAGTAAAGTCTTTGATAGAAAAGTAAGTACTAGATTTGGATTACTACGCAGTTACAGATTTCTTTGCTGTCACGAATCTGGGTCTACCTCCCTGTAGGTAGCTCAGAAAATTAAGACAATTTACGTACATGATCCTCAGATATGGACGCAACTTTCATTCAATTTGAGCATTTTCATTTGAGCAAGTCTGGTGGCCTAATAAAATCCATCTTTACGGACTGTTCTGTTTTGACAGATTCTGCCTTTTATTTTGCATTGCCTCTTTTGCTATGTTGGATGAATTTCTTTGATCCATTAATGTCCAAGTAGCTTTATGCAATGTCCAGAAGTGTTAAGAATGATTGTGTCACCTCTGAACATGTTAATTTTTATTATGCACTAACCCTCTAATGAGTTGTTTCGAGTTTGGTGTGGAGGAAGTTTTCAAGGATCAAGAGAGGAGTATGATGCAATATGATCAAGGAGAGTGAAAGCTCTAAGCTTGGGGATGCCCCGGTGGTTCACCCCTGCATATTTTAAGAAGACTCAAGCGTCTAAGCTTGGGGATGCCCAAGGCATCCCCTTCTTCATCGACAACATTATCGAGTTCCTCCCCTGAAACTATATTTTTATTCCGTCACATCTTATGCACTTTGCTTGGAGCGTCGGTTTGTTTTTGTTTTTTGTTTTGTTTGAATAAAATGGATCCTAGCATTCACTTTATGGAGAGAGACACGCTCCGCTGTAGCATATGGACAAATATGTCCTTAGGCTCTACTCATAGTATTCATGGCGAAGTTTCTTCTTCGTTAAATTGTTATATGGTTGGAATTGGAAAATGCTACATGTAGTAACTCTAAAATGTCTTGGATAATTTGATACTTGGCAATTGTTGTGCTCATGTTTAATCTCTTGCATCATATACTTTGCAACCATTAATGAAGAAACACTTAGAGCTTGCTAATTTGGTTTGCATATTTGGTTTCTCTAGAGTCTAGATAACATCTAGTATTGAGTTTTGAACAACAAGGAAGACGGTATTGTGTCTTATAAAGTTTACAATATGTCTTTTATGTGAGTTTTGCTGCACCGTTCATCCTTGTGTTTGTTTCAAATAACCTTGCTAGCCTAAACCTTGTATCGAGAGGGAATACTTCTCATGCATCCAAAA
>NC_061511.1:136906267-136931774 GCF_022539505.1 Lolium rigidum
AGCCTCCGTCGCGAAACCCCCGAGGCGAAAAACCACGATACGGAAAACCTTACCGAGACGCCGTCGCCGCCGATCCCATCTCGGGGATTCTGGAGATCTCCTCCGCACCCCGCCGGAGAGGGGATTCATCTCCCGGAGGACTCTACACCGCCATGGTCGCTCCTCGGAGTGATGAGTGAGTAGTTCACCCCCGGACTATGGGTCCATAGCAGTAGCTAGATGGTTGTCTTCTCCTCATTGTGCTTCATTGTTGGATCTTGTGAGCTTCCTAACATGATCAAGATCATCTATCCGTAATTCTATATGTTGTGTTTGTCGGGATCCGATGGATAGAGAATACCATGTCATGTTAATTATCAAGTTATTACACATGTGTTGTTTATGATCTTGCATGCTCTCCGTTTCTAGTAGAGGCTCGGCCAAGTTTTTTACTTTTAACTCCAAGAGGGAGTACTTATGCTCGATAGTGGGTTCATGCCCGCATTGACACCTGGGGAGTGACGAAACCCCTAAGGTTGTGTTGTGTCGTTGCCACTAGGGATAAAACATTGGCGCTATGTCCGAGGATGTAGTTGTTGATTACATTACGCACCATACTTAATGCAATTGTCTCGTTGTTTGCAACTTAATACTCGGAGGGGGTTCGGATGATAACCTCGAAGGTGGACTTTTTAGGCATAGATGCAGCTTGGATGGCGGTCTATGTACTTTGTCGTAATGCCCAATTAAATCTCACTATACTTATCATGTCATGTATGTGCATTGTTATGCTCTCTCTATTTGTCAATTGCCCGACCGTAATTTGTTCACCCAACATGCTTTTATCTTATGGGAGAGACACCTCTAGTGAACTCGTGGACCCCGGTCCATTCTTTAATACTCGAAATACAAATCTGCCGCAATACTTGTTTTACTGTTTTCTCTCGCAAACAATCATCTTCCACACAATACGGTTAATCCTTTGTTACAAGCAAGCCGGTGAGATTGACAACCTCACTCGTTTCGTTGGGGCAAAGTACTTTGGTTGTGTTGTGCGCTTCCACGTTGGCGCCGGAATCTCCGGTGTTGCGCCGCACTACATCCCGCCGCCATCAACCTTCAACGTGCTTCTTGGCTCCTCCTGGTTCGATAAACCTTGGTTTCTTTCCGAGGGAAAACTTGCTGCTGTGCGCATCATACCTTCCTCTTGGGGTTGCCCAACGAACGTGTGAAATACACGCCATCAAGCTCTTTTTCTGGCGCCGTTGCCGGGGAGATCAAGACACGCTGCAAGGGGAGTCTCCACTTCCCAATCTCTTTACTTTGTTTTTGTCTTGCTTTATTTTATTTACTACTTTGTTTGCTGCACTCATATCAAAACACAAAAAAATTAGTTACTTGCATTTACTTTATTTACTGTCTTGTTTGCTATATCAAAAACACAAAAAAATTAGTTACTTGCATTTACTTTACTTATTTCATCATGTTTCCTTTTGATTTTACCGCAAAGAACATACCGGTAGGACAAGGGTCTATAGTTGGGAGGAACAATATAGAAGAATTTTTCACCCATGTTAGTACCGTTGAAGATTTTGAAGATAGACACTTGGTAGACCTTGCTCCCACTTATGAAATTGCTGCTCTGCTTTAGTTCGCTCGTTGGAAACTAAATTTGTTAATCTCAATCCTATAATCCAACACATGTTTCTTACACTTGGTGATATGGAAGAGGGGGAAAAGAAAGATTTTGTTTTAGAAACCCTTCTTAGAGAATTTGGTGGCCTAGCAAGAGAAGCTAGAAAGGTCTTTTCTAAATTTAATATGCTTGGTTCTCATACTAATTTTGTTAGTCTCCTTGAAAAGATGGACATGGATAGAATAAGATACACTAATAATATTAATGATGGTGGGGAGATCAAAGCACCAATACCATGTAAACTCCTAGCTATGAATGATGCACTAGAACATAACTATGCTTGGCTTGTTCCTGAAAATTTGTTTGATGAGAGTAGCAAGCCCAAGACTAATGAAAAGGGAGACGCTGAAACTTATGTATCCAATATACTATGCATGGTTGAGAAAACTCCAAACCCCGCTGTAGGTGCACCACCCTTCGATAATACTTGAGATACACTTTCGCGCCTAGCTGAAAGGCGTTAAAGAAAAGCGCTTATGGGAGACAACCCATGTTTTTACTCCAGTATTTTTGTTTTATATTTGTGTCTTGGAAGTTGTTTACTACTGTATCAACCTCTTCTTATCTTAGTTTTATGTTTTGTTGTGCCAAGTAAAGTCTTTGATAGAAAAGTAAGTACTAGATTTGGATTACTGCGCAGTTCCAGATTTCTTTGCTGTCACGAATCTGGGTCTATCTCCCTGTAGGTAGCTCAAAAAATTACGCCAATTTACGAGCATGATCCTCAGATATGTACGCAACTTTCATTCAATTTGAGCATTTTCGTTTGAGCAAGTCTGGTGGCCTAATAAAATCCATCTTTACGGACTGTTCTGTTTTGACAGATTCTGTCTTTTATTTCGCATTGCCTCTTTCGCTATGTTGGATGAATTTCTTTGATCCACTAATGTCCAAGTAGCTTTATGCAATGTCCAGAAGTGTTAAGAATGATTGTGTCACCTCTGAACATGTGAATTTTTATTATGCACTAACCCTCTAATGAGTTGTTTCGAGTTTGGTGTGGAGGAAGTTTTCAAGGATCAAGAGAGGAGTATGATGCAATATGATCAAGGAGAGTGAAAGCTCTAAGCTTGGGGATGCCCCGGTGGTTCACCCCTGCATATTTTAAGAAGACTCAAGCGTCTAAGCTTGGGGATGCCCAAGGCATCCCCTTCTTCATCGACAACATTATCGGGTTCCTCCCCGAAACTATATTTTTATTCGGCCACATCTTATGCACTTTGCTTGGAGCGTCGGTTTGTTTTTGTTTTTTGTTTTGTTTGAATAAAATGGATCCTAGCATTCACTTTATGGGAGAGAGACACGCTCCGCTGTTGCATATGGACAAATATGTCCTTAGGCTCTACTCATAGTATTCATGGCGAAGTTTCATCTTCGTTAAATTGTTATATGGTTGGAATTGGAAAATGATACATGTAGTAAATTGCTATAATGTCTTGGATAATTTGATACTTGGCAATTGTTGTGCTCATGTTTAAGCTCTTGCATCATATACTTTGCACCCATTAATGAAGAAATACTTAGAGCTTGCTAATTTGGTTTGCATATTTGGTTTCTCTAGAGTCTAGATAACATCTAGTATTGAGTTTTGAACAACAAGGAAGACGGTATGGAGTCTTATAATGTTTACCATATGTCTTTTATGTGAGTTTTGTCTGTACCGTTCATCCTTGTGTTTGTTTCAAATAACCTTGCTAGCCTAAACCTTGTATCGAGAGGGAATACTTCTCATGCATCCAAAATCCTTGAGCCAACCACTATGCCATTTGTGTCCACCATACCTACCTACTACATGGTATTTACCCGCCATTCCAAAGTAAATTGCTTGAGTGCTACCTTTAAAATTCCATCATTCACCTTTGCAATATATAGCTCATGGGACAAATAGCTTAAAAACTATTGTAGTATTGAATATGTACTTATGCACTTTATCTCTTATTAAGTTGCTTGTTGAGCGATAACCATGTTTCGGGGACGCCATCAACTATTCTTTGTTGGATATCATGTGAGTTGCTATGCATGTCCGTCTTGTCCGAAGCAAGAGAGATCTACCACCTTCATGGTTGGAGCATGCATATTGTTAGAGAAGAACTTTGGGCCGCTAACTAAAGCCATGATTCATGGTGGAAGTTTCAGTTTGGACATATATCCTCAATCTCATATGAGAATAATAATTGTTGCCACATGCTTATGCATTAAAGAGGAGTCCATTATCTGTTGTCCATGTTGTCCCGGTATGGATGTCTAAGTTGAGAATAATCAAAAGCGAGAAATCCAAAATGCGAGCTTTCTCCTTAGACCTTTGTACAGGCGGCATGGAGGTACCCCATTGTGACACTTGGTCAAAACATGTGCATTGCAAAGATCCGGTAGTCCAAGTTAATTAGGACAAGGTGCGGGCACTATTAGTATACTATGCATGAGACTTGCAACTTGTAAGATATAACTTTCATAACTCATATGCTTTATTACTACCGTTGACAAAATTGTTTCATGTTTTCAAAATAAAAGCTCTAGCACAAATATAGCAATCGATGCTTTCCTCTTTGAAGGACCATTCTCTTTACTTTTATGTTGAGTCAGCTTCACCTATTTCTCTCCACCTCAAGAAGCAAACACTTGTGTGAACTGTGCATTGATTCCTACATATTTGCATATTGTACTTGTTATATTACTCTATGTTGACTATTATCCATGAGATATACATGTTACAAGTTGAAAGCAACTGCTGAAACTTAATCTTCCTTTGTGTTGCTTCAATACCTTTACTTTGATTTATTGCTTTATGAGTTAACTCTTATGCAAGACTTATTAATACTTGTCTTGAAGTACTATTCATGAAAAGTCTTTGCTATATGATTCACCTGTTTACTCATGTCATCACCATTGTTTTGATCGCTGCATCCACTACATATGTTTACAAATAGTATGATCAAGGTTATGATGGCATATCACTTCAGAAATTATCTTTGTTATCGTTTTACCCGCTCGGGACGAGCGTAACTAAGCTTGGGGATGCTTGATACGTCTCCGACGTATCGATAATTTCTTATGTTCTATGCCATATTATTGATGATACCTACATGTTTTATGCACACTTTATGTCATATTAGTGCATTTTCCGGAACTAACCTATTAACAAGATGCCGAAGTGCCGGCTTCTCGTTTTCTGCTGTTTTTGGTTTCGTAAATCCTAGTAACGAAATATTCTCGAATTGGACGAAACGAAGACCCGGTGGCCCTATTTTTCCACGGAGCTTCCGGAAGACCGAAGAACACACGAAGTGGGGCCACGAGGTGGCCAGGCTATAGGGCGGCGCGGCCCAAGCCCCGGCCGCGCCGACCTATAGCGTGGGCCCCTCGTGACGCCCCTTGACCTGCCCTTCCGCCTACTTAAAGCCTCCGCCGCGAAACCCCTGAGGCGAAAAACCACGATACGGAAAACCCATGCGAGACGCCGTCGCCGCCGATCCCATCTCGGGGATTCGGAGATCTCCTCCGCACCCCGCCGGAGAGGGGATTCATCTCCCGGAGGACTCTACACCGCCATGGTCGCCTCCGGAGTGATGAGTGAGTAGTTCACCCCTGGACTATGGGTCCATAGCGGTAGCTAGATGGTTGTCTTCTCCTCATTGTGCTTCATTGTTGGATCTTGTGAGCTGCCTAACATGATCAAGATCATCTATCTGTAATTCTATATGTTGTGTTTGTCGGGATCCGATGGATAGAGAATACCATGTCATGTTAATTATCAAGTTATTACACATGTGTTGTTTATGATCTTGCATGCTCTCCGTTTCTAGTAGAGGCTCGGCCAAGTTTTTACTTTTAACTCCAAGAGGGAGTACTTATGCTCGATAGTGGGTTCATGCCCGCATTGACACCTGGGGAGTGACGAAACCCCTAAGGTTGTGTTGTGCTCGTTGCCACTAGGGATAAAACATTGGCGCTATGTCCGAGGATGTAGTTGTTGATTACATTACGCACCATACTTAATGCAATTGTCTGTTGTTTGCAACTTAATACTGGAGGGGGTTCGGATGATAACCTGAAGGTGGACTTTTTAGGCATAGATGCAGTTGGATGGCGGTCTATGTACTTTGTCGTAATGCCCAATTAAATCTCACTATACTTATCATGTCATGTATGTGCATTGTTATGCTCTCTCTATTTGTCAATTGCCCGACTGTAATTTGTTCACCCAACATGCTTTTATCTTATGGGAGAGACACCTCTAGTGAACTGTGGACCCCGGTCCATTCTTTAATACCGAAATACAAATCTGTCGCAATACTTGTTTTATCTGTTTTCTCTGCAAACAATCATCTTCCACACAATACGGTTAATCCTTTGTTACAGCAAGCCGGTGAGATTGACAACCTCACTGTTTCGTTGGGGCAAAGTACTTTGGTTGTGTTGTGCAGTTTCCATGTTGGCGCCGGAATCTCTGGTGTTGCGCCGCACTACATCCCGCCGCCATCAACCTTCAACGTGCTTCTTGGCTCCTCCTGGTTCGATAAACCTTGGTTTCTTTCTGAGGGAAAACTTGCTGCTGTGCGCATCATACCTTCCTCTTGGGGTTGCCCAACGAACGTGTGAAATACACGCCATCAGCCCACGACCCCTTTCGCCTCCTTTTCTTCGCGAAACCCTTCGTCCCGAAGACCTAAGCCACAGAGGAATCCTCACGAAGGGTTACAGCCGCCTCTGCGGGGCGGAGAACACCAGAGAGAAAAGAGCTCTCCGGCGGGCAGGGAATCCGCCGGGGAAATTCCCTCCCGGAGGGGGAAATCGACGCCATCGTCACCGCCATCGAGCTGGACATCATCTCCATCACCATCATCATCATCTCCACCATCATCACCGCCATCTCCTCCGCAGCACCTCGTCACCGCCGTAGCAATTTGGGTTTGATCTTGATTGTTTGATAGGGGAAACTCTCCCGGTATCTATTCATACTTGTTGTTGATGCTATTGAGTGAAACCATTGAACCAAGTTCATGTTCGGATTGTTATTCATCATCATATCACCTCTGATCATGTTCCATATGATGTCTCGTGAGTAGTTCGTTTAGTTCTTGAGGACAGGGGTGAAGTCTAAATGTTAGTAGTGAACTATGGTTGAGTAATATTCAATGTTATGATATTTAAGTTGTGGTGTTATTCTTCTAGTGGTGTCGTGTGAACGTCGACTACACGACACTTCACCATTTATGGGCCTAGGGGAATGCATCTTGTACTCGTTTGCCAATTGCGGGGTTGCCGGAGTGACAGTAAACCTAAACCCCCGTTGGTATATCGATGCAGGAGGGATCGCAGATCTCGCAGTTTAAGGTCTGTGGTTAGATTTATCTTAATTACTTTCTTGTAGTTGCGGATGCTTGCAAGGGGTATAATCACAAGTATGTATTAGTCCTAGGAAGGGCGGTACATTAGCACAGGTTCACCCACACAACACTTATCAAAGCAATGAAGATTAATCACCGTATGTAGCGAAAGCACTAGACTAAAATCCCGTGTGTCCTCGAGAACGTTTGGTCATTATAAGTAAACAAACCGGCTTGTCCTTTGTGCTAAAAAGGATTGGGCCACTCGCTGCAATTATTTCTCTCGCATTTTACTTACTCGTACTTATTTCATCCGTTACATCAAAACCCCCGAATACTTGTCCGTGAGCATTTACAGTGAAACCTTCATCGAAACTGCTTGTCAACACCTTCTGCTCCTCGTTGGGATCGACATTCTTACTTATCGAAGATACTACGATACACCCCCTATACTTGTGGGTCATCAGTGACCAATGGTACTAATCTAGTTAACCAGTTAGAGTTTGCTCCTAAGGAACACTAGGGAATCATATAGGTTTTAATTAAGAATAGGGACATGAAATGATAATCTCATGTGACTTGGTTTTATGCTAGTGGATCATAAGTATGCACTCATTTGTTTCTTACTAGGCTTTTATAGGTATATGTGAAGCTTATATGATCACATGGGCTAAACCCCTAGGGTTTTAGGATTGTCACTAATAAGGATGAACACATAACATAATGGGATCCAGGTCTTACTTATATTAAAACTAGGGTCTCTAAATTATGATACAATTCTTCAACTAATAATTGACAATAAAGGTGTGGTAACTAATTACTTTGAAACAAAATTAATAATGGTTTGACATTTTATTAAATTTTTACAAGAATTAATAATTAGGGTAGCTCCTATTTAGGCTTAATTAACAACTGGGGTTTAACAATTGTTATTAAGTTTTAAAATACTTAGCTTGTTAACTAAAGTTGTCTAAGTACACAATTTTTGGATTACCTAAAATAATATTAGCCATTTAATATTTTCTTGATGTATTATTATTTAAGCAAATAGAAAATAACAATTTTCCAATTAGGGTTTATGATTTATCAGTAATATTTAAGTGAATGCCATTATGGTAAAGAAAACTAATTTTAACATTTTACTTAGTTACTGAATAGTTAAAATTTAATTTTTGAAACTTAACTATTTATTGAATTTAAATTGTATTTTAAAACAAATGAGAAAACATAATTAATAAAGATAAAAATAAGTGAATTTTTATTTTGACATACATTTTTATTTTATATTTTATTTGAGTAGAGTTTATTTTTGTGAGCATTTTGATATATTATTCATATTTTTCTGAGCTAAAATGAATTTTATAAATTTTGGCAAAATTTCAGTATTTTACTGGATTTTAAATTAAAGCTAAAAACTAAACGTACCGGTCTGGATCTAGCCACTGCTACTGACATGTGGGTCCATTAACTGGGTCAATTGCCACGCGGCAAAGACCAGTCAATGATGACCAATGGCCCCACACGCCACGTCGGCTGGGACGACGGCTTGACGCCGACGACCAGTAGACGAAGGCGCCGCTGATTTAGGGTCTCCCCGGATGCGTGGCTTACACTAATCGATTCCCCTTGACCTACTGAGCATGACGGTGGTTGAGGATTATCGAAAGGCTCACCGGAGCATCACCGGCAACCATGTGCTGCGGCGGCGCACTCCGGCGAATGATCAATCTCGAGCTACAGAGCATGCGGGGATGTGCTAGGGGGCTTAGAAGATGCGCATGCTCACCATCGACGCGTGGAGATGCTCGCCGGTGAAGACGGTGCACAGAAACGAGCTCCACCTCGCCGATACCTCCGCAATACACCAAAAGGGAAGTTTAAAATTAGCTCGATTCCGAGATCCCCTTGAACGATTGGCTCCACCCCGATGATCCCTGAGTCCATGCGCTTCTCCTGGACTAACTAATCGAGCTTGGGGTGGCCTCCTCCGTCGACTTTGTGCTCGACTCCGGCGATGATGCTCAGATAGTGGCGAGAGATAGAGAGATGGAGAAAGCCAGAGAGTTGGCGGCGAAGCATTAGGGTTTCCTGGCGAAGCTCTATGCATATTTATAGGGCAAATGGTGGTCGGCAACGCCGACTCGACGTTGGAGACGGCCGGGATGCACAGAGAGGTCGGCGCTTGTTCTGAACGCGAATCTTGAAGAGAAGTGGATGAGATGGACGCGAGAAGATTTGGCGAGGCTCTGAGATGGTCTCTGGCGTCTGGGGTCATCCCTATCCGCAGCGAGGAGGTGGCAGTGGCTCGCCGTCGCCGTGTCGTCTGCGGAGAAGAAGAAGAAGACGACGCCCCTTCTTTGTTTGATGCTAGCGACGAAACGGTATCCTGGGCTGGACTAGGCCGTGGAGATGGTGCTGGTCTTGGGCTCCTTCTGGGCTTCGGCCGGACAGGTAAGCCTGGTAAGCCCCACTCTCTCTCCTTTTCTTTTCTATTTTCTTTTCTGTTTTTAATTCATTATTTGAATTCAATTTGAATTTGTTTAATTTTGTAGGTTCTTAAATATTTGAAACTTAATAAAATTTGATACTAATGCATACTGCATAATTGTGTTGTTCCAACAAATATTTAATGTTTGATTAAATTTGTATTTATGTGAGGGTCATTCTTAATTTAAAATAAACATGAATCTATGTGATCCTTTTAATTCCTTTTTATTTAAGAACCAAATATGTTTAAGTGATTTGAAGTTGAGGACATTTTCATGGTAGCCATATTATTAAGTTTTGCTAGTGTGCTTACCAATATTGGTTGTGCATATGTATTTTAGATATGGCTAGAATTTAAAATAAGGTGTTAATCAAGATGGTTTTAGGATCATGATTTCATGTGCTTATTATTTCTAAGGCATGGAAATTTAGTTAGGTTTATTTTAGAATCTTTGCTATTGATTGATAAACTAATTATGTATTAGTACTTGAGTTTAGAGTATTGTCTTAGGGTTTACTTGTGATGCACAAGTTAGGGTTTAGACATATGTTCTATGTGGTTATGATCTAGGGTTTCCTTATACTTATCCATTGAGGCAATAAGGAAATAGGAGAGTGGTCTTCCAATCATTTCATGTGATGGATGGTATCTGCTCATCAAATAAAGCTTAAATTATCTTCTATATCTTCAAAGCATGATCATGCATTAGACATGATCAACTTATTCCTCACTAATCTATCTTTATTATTCCTCTCATAACACTCCTCCAAGATATTGTGATGGCTATGGAATTGGTTTACTAAGGTATTGTTATCTGGAATAAGGTTCTTAGGGTTTATGATCTCTACCAAGTCTTTGGTGTGGCTGTAAGGTTTCAGCCCGTACTTCCCGTTAGGCCGCAAGGTGTTCCGGCAGATCTGCTTGGCCTTAAGGACCAAGTCTTTGGGTCTCAGCGAGTGAGTCGTGATCCTGGTCGGATCCCTTTGGCCTGACATCTGGCTCATCTTGTGAGCACGACGCTGAAGGGGCAGGACCCGGCGCGAGAGAAACAACCGGATTATATCATCCGAGCAGAGGTTGGTCTCCTCCTTGTTCTTCTCGACGAAAAGGGCCACCCGCTTGGATTCCTTGTCGTTCTTGGGATTGTGTAGCCAGTTGGTCATGGCAGGAGGCCCGGGAACATACTCCAGAAGGTTGATAAAATCTTCCGGGCCTCCGTTCCGGACGTAGAAAAAAGACTTTTGCCAGGTCCGGACAGATTCCAGACAGGCAAGCTTATAGAAGATGCTCCCTTGGCGGGGCAGGATGCAGCCCCCGCACCGGACGAAGGGCTTGGGGTGCGGAAGCTTCGTATCTTGGATAGAATTCTTCCGGAGATAGTAGAAGTAGGAGAAGTTATCTACAGAAGGAGTGATACCGGCGTATCCCTCCTTGAAAGCAGCAAAAGAGGAAAGGTAAAAGATAGAAGTGCCGGAAGATGGTGGGGCTGAAGTTCGTAAAAGTTCAAGAAGTGCCGGAAAAAATCCGACACCGGAAGGCCTAAGCCGCGCTCAAAATGGGCGGCGAAGACAACGTACTCGCCTGGCCGGGGCGCAGGCTCCCGCTCCTCGTCGGGGATCCGACAGAACACCTCTTTCGGTATTCTCCGGGACCAGTAGAGCCAGTCTATCTCAGCATGGGTAACATCGGAACCCATCCAGGCACCGTGCGTGTATGAATCCAGATCTATGCCGGCATAGTCCGCATCGGCGTCTTGGCCCGGGCCGCCGGCATGTTCCTCATCGTTGCCAGTAGCTTGCTCGGGGCCACCGACTTCTTCTTCGGACTGGGCAAAGTCCTCCTCAAGCCCATCCTCAAATTGATCTACCGGGGTTTCTTCCCCCGAGGAGATCTCCGGGCTCTCGCTATTCTGGGTGCTGGCAGAGAGTTCCAGAAGGGAATCTTCGGACGACATTTTCATTTAAGTTCGGAGACTAACTAAAAACCAGTTTCCCCAAACCTATCTCTTCGCGAAGATCTAGGAAAGAGAGAAAAACAAAAGAAAAGAAGGGGATGAATACCCTACCGGACCTAACAATGGTGAAAGGGGGAAAGTGAATCAGATCCAAGGGCCTGACCTGCGAGTGGCGGCGGAGACCCAGAGGCTGGAACGGGCCAAGCGTTCGCCGGAGCTTGACGAGGAGGGCGTCAGCGGCGGCGAACGGAGAAGAGGAAGGGGATGCTGTGGTGCGTCTCTGGACCAAAGAAGAAGAGCGCTGCTGCAGATCTTGATGGAGACAGGCGAGTGAGCTCCGAAGCGCAATCCCGCGAAGGTTCGCCGGAGGGTTCGAGTTTGACGGCGAACGACGGCGCGAGGAGCTCGAGCGACGATGAGCGCTGGAAGTTGGAGAATGTGAAGTGGGAGCGTGGGGGACGACGAGGAACCGTCGCTCCCTATTTAACAAATGGGTTCGTGGGCCAGAAAACGGCCTGGCCCGCTCCACTTTACCTGTGGGCCGCCATGTGGTGTAGAGGTACACACGCTGCGGGGAGGTGCCACACAGAGGCCACAAGGATCCGGTGCGACACATTAACTACGCGCGTGGGAGTCGAGCGATTTGACGCCTGACACTGGTGCGCCAGGCATAGTGCGCATGTAGCTGCCAGGCACGGTTCCCAAGATATTCTTGACTTCGCCGAGGAGAATTTAATAGCGATGCAACCGGAAAAAGATATCGGAAGGTTTTGTTGAGAACGGCACGTTGGGCTAAATCCGGCAAACACGCTGGGAGAGATTAACTTGAAACCGGAAGAATTAATCCGGTACGTTTGGAGTGGAACCTGGCATGGTCCGTCGGATATAATCTGCCGGACTATACCAGCTTCGGGGACTAATGTCGGGGGGATGGCCCCCGGTAGGCCAAAGGCATGGCAAAGTTGCCATGTTTATCTTTTAAGATGCCGGATTAAAGATTAATCCGGATGACTAAATTGAAATGTTAAAGTGTACCGGTATCCCAGGAGGGGTATATCGGAATACGGTAAACATGAGAGGTGCCGGAGTACCGGCATAAGCTCAACTGTAGCATGTCGGCATTCTGGTCAAAGATTCTCCTAAGGACTAGAGGACAAGGATGAGCTAAGCAAATCAGCTTTAATCGAAGCACTGAAGCTAAAGCAGAAGGTGACGTAAAAGGTACCGGACGAGGTCATCTCTTCCTGATTAAAGTCAAGACCGGAGTCATCAAGGCCAAAGAAGCTTAGATCATGCTAGACATTAGGGTTCCTTCCCCTGTAAGCCATCCTCTCCCCTATATAAGGAGAGGAGGGGCACCCCTGCGCGGGACACACAACACTAGGGAGATCGGTAGCCAGTAGAGAGAAAACCCTGTATTCCGTACGTTCTTCAACCAGTGGCCAAGGTCAAGTTCATCAATAAAGATACCGGAATTCCTTCCCGGCCTTCCTCTTGTTACCAAAACCCTCCCCCGAATCCTCTAGCGCACATTCGGCCCCAACTCAAGCCATCCCATGGCATCTGTCTATTCACCACGACGACACAACCGGCGCTTCCGGGGCTTGCTCTGGCGGGGCAGCAGCTGCTTCTTCAGGGACCTCCACCTCGGCGTCAGCCTCGTCCTCTTCTTCCTCCTCCTCCTCAGAGGATTCATCAGCAATATCAGCTGGAGGAGGGATGAAGGTGCTGGTAGAGGTGAACTGGGCAATCCGGTATGCGCGGTCACGACGCTTGGCAGTCTTTTGGGGGTCGGTGTCGGTAGGAGCGTCCGCGCGCATGCTGTGGAGGGCGTCCAGGTCCAGATCTTCGTACCAGGAGCAGGCAACACGAAGTGTTGCGTCAGCTCCGGCACGAGCAGAGGAGCGTTTCCACTCGCTGAACCTTTTTCCGGCGTCCCTGAGCCGCTAGGCAAGGAGAGTCAAGTTGTCCGGCACGGGCTCTCCGGGCCACAGAAATTTGAAGACCTGAAGGGCAACTTCCGGCACCTCGCCAAGATGCCGGTCGATAACCTTCATGTGTGTGAGTTGGGCGTGCAACGCAAAGAGATGGTCGTATGCGTTCTAGGGAGCATCGGGGTCGCGAACAGGGTTCTCAGCCCGCAGCTCGGCGACCCTTTTGTGCGCATGCGGTTGGGAGTCCGGGAAGAACTCTGAAAGAAAAGACAAAGAGAACGGTATAAAGATACACCGCTGGAAAATGCAAACTGGCACTAAGCGCTTGGGCGTCGGTATCGATGATCATTAGATCAAATTCAGCTTGATCCGCCACCAGCTCAGCATTCCGGTCCTACGCCTGCTGCAGCAGCTTGGTCTCCTCCTCTAGCTCCTTTCACAGCTGCCCCGCAGCGTCGGCAAACTCCTTTCGGGCCTCCTCCACCTTGGCATCGCCGACAGCTATAGCCTCCTTCAGCGCCCTCGCATGCTGGAGCCCAGCCTGGACCAGTTGGTCCTTGAGTTCAGCGGCGTTGTTCCGCTGGGCTTCCAGTGCGTTGTGATGTTCAAGGGCCAGCTTTTCCTTCTCAGCTGCGATCCGGAATGGCAAAAGTTCAGTAGAAGAAGCCGGTGAGCTCAAACCAAAGAAAAGACAAACCAACAGACGAAGTTTACCCTTGAGCGCGGCGATTTGGCCGGCAAGGTCTTCAAGCGAGGCTTCCGGAAGGGCAGCTGCACAAAAGAAACTTGTCAGCTGACATCATCAAGGGAAAGCCGGTACAAAAGAAGCCGGAAGCTTGAGGCTAACCTTGGCACTTGCCATGGGTCCGTTCAAGGGTGGTGAAGGCCTCGGAGAGGTCCCGGTGCTCCCACAACAGCCCCTCAAACAGCTGCTTCCGGGAGTTGAGCGTGCGCTGCACAGAATCAAAGTCGCAGTGAGCTATGCCGGTTTTTTGCAGTTTCGCGCTAACTACTTCGTGCTTAACCCGAAACTCGGGGACTAGCTATGTCGGTTTTTTGCAGTTTCGCGCTAAGTACTTCGTGCTTAACCCGAAACTCGGGGACTAGCTATGCCGAGCTTTTTGCAGTCCGCGCTAAGTACTTCGTGCTTAACCCGAAACTCGGGGACTAGCTATGTCGGTTTTGCAGTCTCGCGCTAAGTACTTCGTGGCTTAACCCGAAACTCTGGGACTAGCTATGCCGTGTTTTTGCAGTTTCGCGTAAGTACTTCGTGCTTAACCCGAAACTCGGGGACTAGCTATGCCGTTGCAGCTTCGCGCTAAGTACTTCGTGCTTAACCCGAAACTCGGGGACTAGCTATGCCGGTAGCTTTGCGTCGCGCTAAGTACTTCGTGCTTAACCCGAAACTCGGGGACTAGCTATGCCGGTTTTTTGCAGTTTCGCGCTAAGTACTTCGTGCTTAACCCGAAACTCGGGGACTAGCTATGCTGGTGTTTTGTAGTTTCGCGCTAAGTACTTCGTGCTAAACCCGAAACTCGGGGACTAGCTATACCGGTCTTTTGCAGTTTCGCGCTAAGTACTTTGTGCTTAAACCGAAGCTCGGGGGCTAGCTATGCCAGTTTTTTGCTTCAGGAAAGTTTCGCGCTAAGTACTGCGTGCTTAACCCGAAACTCGGGCACTATGAGGATATATCTATAAGTTGAAAAATTGAAAACCGGCGTTGGTATAAAGAAAAGAGTTGGAAGCTTAAGTGATGAGCTTACCACCACGTTGGCGTTGGCGTCGTGCCAAGCGGCGTCGAACTCCTTCATGGCGCGCTTGAGCCGGCTAAAGTGCTGCACCGTGCTCCGCAGACCGGAGTTGTCAACCACCGGCAGCTTGTCCTTGCCGATGCCGCAGGTGGCGGCGGAGAGATCCGCCCGGTTCAATTTCTCAACATAGTCCTTGAGCGAGCCCAGGTCGGCCTCGCCACGGGTCAACTCAACGATCCGACCCAGCTGAGCTGAGGCCTTCTCGCCAACAGTAACCGTGGCGCGCCCGGCGTGTAGCACGAGGGACTGAGCCTGGGAGCCGGAGGCGGGCGCTGTCGCTGCTGTAACCGTGGCAGTGAGCTGCTCAGCGGTTACCATCGCGCCCTCTGTCGGGGTCTGGCGGGGGGCAGGAGCTGGTTTGGTGTGGTGACCCAGCGTACCACTGCATGGTGTAGTACACAAGTCGTTGACATAACACAAGTGAAACACTTTTCCACTCATATTACATCCCTCGGAGTGGTACAACAGAAACATATGCGAGTCCAAGGTATGTCTATAGAAGGATACATAAACTGTTTACAGAAGATCAACACAGCCTCCTACTTTACAGTGAGGTAAAACTTCAGATAAAGCTCCAGAAGAATGACTCGTAGTCTAACTTATTGCTAACTCAAGCTTAAGAGATACTTGGCTTGCTATAGAAATCTAGCTACTTAGGTGCTAGGATAAGGGAAATGGTTCCCTTCTAATGCTAGACTAGGTTTCCACGCTAGCTGATGCAGGAGTTGACTCCATTGACTTCTTTGCATGGATTCTTCATCTAGTTGCAGTTGACTCCTTTGTCTTCGAGTTCCACGGTAGTTTATCCTCCGGTGCCTCCATAGCTAAGCAGGGGATTTAAGAGTGGGATAAGTACGAGCGTACTCAGCAAGTTCATATTAGGAAATAGGTGTATCATGCACTAGCTACAGCCATAGACCAGAAAGTCATAGGCAAATGCAAGTTTTCGTAAACATTTCTTCAAAAGGTTTATTTTATTCTGAAAACTATGCCCGTCAGTCTTCACAGGTTGACTAGAACTTCATGGAGTTCCTTTCCTGCCGCATTCGCAGCTCCCTTCCCGGAATAGGGAGTGACATCCACAATTTGATACACTCTGCAGAGGTGCGTTACTTTTCCCATAAGAGACCTTATCCTTGTTGCCAACCAGGCGTCGGCTTTCCCGTCCACACTTCCTTTGGTGTGAGGCCAGGTGTAAGATCCAAGCCCACACCGCCTTCTCCGCGACCCTGCAAACCCACCCTTTTGTCCATCCGTACACCCCCGGTAGACATATCCCGATCATACGGCTTTACCCCCGGTGTACTACGGACAATCCTTCATAGACGGTAGAGCCTCTCATCCACACGGATGGGGATTTTAAAGGATTTCCCAACCTACGGCAGTGTTCTCCCAACACCCCACCGGGCTCTATCAAGTCTGTTGGCGTGCAGGAGGGAAAAGATACAGCTGGCTTCCCAAGAGCCATTATAGATCTTATGGTCAACGCGATATGTACGGCGCTAGAATCACTGGACTGCATTGGTACTTAATCCTAGGTTAATAAAACCCGTGCAATGGAACCTCCACCATATCAACACATACCATGGTTCCATTGCCCACCACATAGTATTCATAATTGTAAAATAATATTTTGCTTTTCAATGCATGAGTGATAAGTATAGTACTTTGCATATAGTTTGATAAAAATAATCAAATGACATGAGCAAGCGATGAACTTGCCTTTATTGACTCGCAAGATTATGCGGCAAAAGCTTCGATACGTGAGAACTCCAAATGCTGAAATACCATCATCGTCCGGTAAGGACAATGTTTAAAGAACTGGCAAAGATGCTATAATGCATAGTATGAGATGCAATTGTCCCGAGCGTAACCTAACCTCGATGATTTAGGATGTATGAGTTGTAAAGATTTCTTTAGGGTTTGTTGCACTTTTAGAATGGTTCTCAAACAAGGTTCTTGTGGTGACCCGGCATACCACTGCATGGTGTAGTATGCAAGTCTGATATAACACCAATGAAACACCGTTCCACTAGTATTATTTCGCTCAGAGTGGTACAACAGAAACATATGCGGGTCCAAGGCATGTCTATAGAATTACAACTCCGACTCTATTACATAAGATCAGCATAGCCTCCTACTTTACAATGAGGTAAATCGCAATAAACTCCGTAAGAACGACTCGTAGTCTAATCCTATCACGAACTCTATTTGTAGAGTATTTAACTAGCTATAGAGGCTAAGAATAGATTCTAGCTAAGTAGGAGCTAGGTTTAGGAAACTAGTTCCCTTCTATGGCTAAACTAGGTTTTCTCCTTGATGTATGTGGTATCTGACTCCTCTGACAGGGTCTTGTCTCTTGAAGTAGTTGTTGACTCCTCGACCTTCGAGTTGCACCGTAGATACTCCTTCGATGCCTCCATATCTAAGCAGGGGATTTAAAAGTGGGATGAGTACGAGCGTACTCAACAAGTTCATTATAGGAAAGAGGTGTTTAATGCACTAGCTACGGCATTAGACCGAAAGTCTAATACCAATGCAGGTTTTCATAATCATTTCTTCAAGAGGTTGCTTTTATTCGAAGAACTATGTCCGTCACCTTCACCGGTTTACTAGAACTTCATGGAGCTCCTTTCCGGCCGCGTTCGCAGCTCCATATCCCGAACGTGGAGTGACAGAGTCACGGTTCTTTACACTCGCAGAGGTGTGTTGCTTTACCCATAAGAGATCTTAACCTTGGTGCCAACCAGTGTACATTCCCGTCCACACTTCCTATGGTGTGAGGCCCGGTATAAGGTCTAGCCAATCATGTTCCTCCGCTACCTCGAACACCCACCCTTTGTTGCATACCCCGACCCCGGGTCCTCGTCGGTCCTCTTATACCACTTACGGATGGACCCCGACCACGACAACAGCTTGGGACTCGTTAACCAAACTCCTTCGCCGTAGGCTGCAACCCATCATAGACCGCAATACCGTGGGGACTTTAGGCTTCCCCACCCACCGCTTGCACTTCGAGCGACAAGTGTCTACGGACTATGCCGTGGGGACTTAAGGCTTCCCCAGCCAACCGCTTGCCCCGACGGATACAAGTGTCTACGGTAAAGCGCATCCGTTGATGAACGAGAGGTGGAAACACTTTTGACTACTCCGTCCCACTCCGGATCTTATGGTTAACACGGATATTACGGCACAAGAATCACTCGGCGACATTTTTTGTTTAATCCTAGATGGATATAAGCCCGTGCAATGGAACCTCCACCATATCAACACAATCCATGGTTCCATTGCCCACCACATAGTCATATTCATAGTTATGAAAGTAGTGGTTTTGATTTTTGTGCAATAGTGATAACCATAATACTTTGCAAGTAATTTGATAAAAATACTCAAATGACATGAGCAAGTGATGAACTTGCCTTTCTTGATCGCAAGATTATGCAGCAAGGTCTTCGATACGCAATAACTCCAAATTCTGAAATAGCATCATCGTCCGTAAGGACGATGTTTAAAAGATTGGCAAGGATGCAATAATGCATAAGAATGAGATGCAATCGCTCTAAGCGTGACCTAACCCCGATGATTTAGGATTAGTGAGTTGTGATGATTAATTCAGGGTGTGTTGCACTTTTAGAGTGATTTACAAACAAGGTTCTTATTCAGGTGTGGTTACATAGTATCATAGACAGGTGTTGCAACATATCATAACAATAGCATTAATAGCACACAACAATAACATTTTGTATAATCCTGACATGTAATGAATAGTGGTTGGGGGTTAGCATTATATGACATGGTTAATGATTATTTATCATATAATTCAAAAGAATAACTTTTGAAGAACATGTTCTAAAATGAAGAACAAGTATGATATTAGGTTTGTGGGGTTCTATGGTTTTCTATGATTGTAATTGGTTTCTGGAGTAAGTAGTAGATGGATCACAACAATGTTGGATTCATCAATACCTAGGGCTGATAAGGCTGAGTTAAGCCTAGGCATCCTAAGCAAGTATTTATACATGGTTGTTAGCAAGGTTGATTCATTTTGTTGGTGATAGCTAGCTAGAGTTAATAGGTCCCGTTAGGTAGGGTTGATGATGATTATTTATTTACTTCAAAAGAATAACTTTTGAAGAACATACTTCTTACATAATAAGAAGTATATCAATTAGAGTTGAGGTTGTCTAGGTTTTGTTATTGGGTTTATTAAGTAAGGAATGATGGTTTCCTAAATAGGATGTTTAATAATTATCTCACACTAATAGGGTTTAGTGTGTATGGGATGTGATGTCAATATTAGCATGGTTGTTATTGGAGTTCATCACAATGGTGTGATTCCATATAGGTATGAGTAAGGTTGATATTTTGATGATAGGAACAAGGGTTTAGACTTAGGTGTTCCTGTTTGATCATCTAGGTTTGATGAGATGAACACATGGGCTATCTATCTTGCTAGTGATAGGTCTTCTACATTTTATGTGACTAAGCTAAGTATTTAGTTGCTACCATAATTCTTATGGTTTGGAAGAAGGTACCATGATCACATGCTCTAACCTAGAGTTTAGGTTAGAATCAATTTAGGTTTCTTATGAATTAATGGAGCTAGGATTTGGTGCATAGTTGAATTAGGGTTTTAGGATTCCACACAAAATTATGAGGTTATCACTTGGTTTATAATGAAACTAGGGTTTCTTAATTACCCTATAATTATTGGATTAATAACTTCATTAATAAAGTTGAAGTTATTAATAACTTTGAAATAAAAATAATGTTAGGTTTGGCATTTTATTATTTTTAATAAATTAATAATTAAGATAATTATTAATTAGGGTTTAAATTTCCACTAATAAAGATTTAACAAAATAACAAGTAAAGAAAAATAACTTTAATGTTTTCTTTATTTTTCTTACTGGTTTTTATTTGTTTTAGAAGGTTTTCCAATTTATTGAATTTTAATTCAATTTAGAATTAAAGAAAAGGCTCATTTAATAAGTATTAAATAAATGATTTTTTTTTTATAAAAATAAAAATTTCAAATTGTATTTTTATTGGATAGAGTTTTCTTTTTTAAGAATTGTGATATCTCATTTATATTTTTCTGACTTAAATTGAATTTTTTAAATTCATTTGAAATTGCAGGTATTATTGAAATTTGAAATGAAACGAAACGCTAAACATACTGGACGAGATACCACCCATAGTCTATGACCGGTGGGGTCTGTCCACCTCATCTGCCACGGGGCATTTGACTGGGTCAAAATTGCCACCGTGGCAACGAGGCTGCTGGCCGGCGGCCGGACGGGATCGACGGCGGCGGTCCGGGGTTCCCGCGGGGTCACGCAGTGCCCACCGGAACAAGCACGCCGAGGTGAACGCGATAGTGGCGGCGCCGCTCGGAAATAGCCACCGGAACCTTGCCGGCGACTAAGAACCGCGGCGGTTTCCGACGAGCAACGACGCGGTGGAGCTACGATGCGAACTAGGATGCGATTTTGGGCTCCAGAGAAGCGCATGCTCACCTAGATGCTCACGGTAGGCTTGACGACAGTGATTGTCGACGGTGGCGACGCCATGGTCCGTTTTTCTGTGGAACCCCGGCGGAAGGAAACGGTCGATTGCGCCATATCCCGAGCTCCCCTTGACGCGAAACTCCACCAGACGACCGAGGACGACGAGGCGCTCCTCCCAAGCTCAACGGCGGCCTCAGAGGTGGTCAGAATCGCTGGGGCGAGATAATTGCTGTCGAGCTAGGGTTTCGGGGATTTGGCGGTTTGAGACGAAAAGAGGGAAAATTGAGGTTGCCGACGCGTTTTATAGGCTCTTCGGCGTGAGCTGGAGGTCAGCATCGGCGGCGGCGACCGCGGGACGTGGAGCGGGCGTCGCGGTGGCGAGCTCCAGGGCGTCCAGAGAGGAAGACGAAGTCCTCTCCGTCTCTCTCGTTCTTATCCGAGCGAAGGGGTACTTTGGGCTAGACTGGGCTGTGGTTTGGGCTGGCCTAACGGGCTGCTGGTGGATTGGTGTTGGGCTGCCGAGGTGGGCTGGACCTTGGGCTCCTGTTGGGCTGCCACGGCCAGGTGAGCCAAGGTAAGGTTTTTCTCCTCTTTTCCTTTTTCTGTTTTCATTTTCTGTTTTATATTTCCTATTTGAATTTCATCTTTGAATTTTATTTATTTTTGCAGATCTTTTATTTGTGAATTTGATTAAGACCTGGTGCAATGATTAGTACACCATTATTTTGTTTGAAACAATTATTTTGTATTGGATTATATTGCATATTGTTGGCTTATTCAAAATAGCAATTAGACATGAATTATACTTTCACTTTGATTTCCTTTTTATTATGAATTCCATTTAATTTAGAAATGTAGGAGTTAATACTTTCTTCTCAAAGTATTTCTGAAGTTGTTGTGATATCTTAGTTCCTATTTGACTAATTAATCACTTGCATGTTATTTTATGTGAGCAATTTCTAGTAAAGTTTTGTAGGTTTGTTGATAACTCATGTTAAAATTTAACCTTAGTGTGATGGTCTAGTAACACTTTGCAGTACCTAGAGTAGATATTATTCTCCTCAAGGTTGGGTCTTAATTAAATAGATAAGTGGTGGATAATTACACTTATGGTTTTAATTATAAGATGTATCACAATGGTTTTCCTCAGGTTTAATAAATGAAGCATAAGATTTTATCAATAAGCCATACTAGGGTTCTAGGGATATCTTATATTTACTAATTAGAGGCACCATACGAGCTTCCACGTTAATCCACATCATCAGAATAATAAAGACAGTTAGATTAAAAATTTACGGTTAGGATTAGTCAAAAATTACGTGTTTTATAATGCAACGTGTAGGCAGTCACGTAATCACGTTTGTTTATAAATAATAGTACACAACTAATCGTAGGGAGCCCAATATAGGTGGCACGATGCGTGCTATAGTTTTTGTCCTACACGGTTCATCTCTACTTTTTCGCAAGGTTAAACAACTTTAGGTCTGTCTCAAGACTCCAACCTATACACGTCTCCCTCAGATTATTAGGAAAAAATAGCGAACCAGCAAAGATCAAGAATTCTCTTCTTTATATTCTCCCTACTATCTTTGTCAAAAAAAAAAAAAATTTCTCCCTACTATCTTGATGTTGCGACCCACCAAAGAAGAAAATCTATCAAACTATATTTGCAGCAATCACATCAAATTTCTGATGCATGCCAACGACCACCCTTAGCTTACAAGGACGAGTTGCGCCGCACTCAATTCAAGCTCCAATCGCTCCAGCCGGCTGGCCGCCCAGGCTTACATGGATGAGCTCGGCAATCGCGATGAAGAGGCCGTTGCATGTTAGGGCCAAGATGTAAAGCCATGCCTCCGTGATGTTCTGCCACCACAGCTACCAAAGATCAGAACTACTCTTCCAGATGCCATGCATCATGCATGCTCGACTATAAACTCAACCAGGTCACTATATTCCGCAGTGTAGAATCCTCCTAACATGCTTGGCTGCATCTTATAGTTTTGCATGCTCCTTAATAACTCCCGGTAGTCGAGAGTTGTGTTATCATTCTTGGTTGCATATAATTTATATCTAAATCAAATTGGATATGAATTCCTTTGCCTGAAAATAAGTGATTCAGATCTATCTATATAGGACCAAAGAAAAATTTAGATTTTAGTTAAAGTAGGATGCACTCGCATGTACATATTTTTTCCAATCAACTAGGACAGACTTGCATGCATATACTTCTCTGATTCATTAGGATGGGAAACACTCTATACTTCTCCAAAAGGAAGCACTCGCCTGTCCTATATATACCCATGTATCAAAATAGGGAAATAATTATAATAATTTTGACCATCAAATTTCAGTGTTCATAATATATGCCCACAACAGTTCAAAAATAATGACATTTTGGGCATCGACGTGGTTTCACTTATGCGCCCTGATAATAATTTCTAATAAAATATGCTTATGGCATAAAAAATAAATCTTTAGTATCAAAACATGTCTTCGATAGATCAAATGCACAATCGACATCTCTTACGTAATAAAAGTGCTCAATGTTTCAAAAGGTTGACAATACCTATGCATGAAACTGTCTTTGAAATGAAGGCAATTGTAAAAAATACCTAGATTCATCGATGAGTAAAAGAGGAAAACTATTGATCCGGATAACAATTAGGATGTGTTTCTATTTTCTTAAAATATTTCTAATTCTCCAAACTTCCACCCACGGCAATTTTATTTAAAATCATCATTTTCAATTTATCTAAAATTTGCTAGCCCGTGCGGAGACACGGGTTGACGACTAGTTTACCTAATGGCCATTGATTTAATTCACAATTATGGTCTAGGTTTATATGGTAATCACCATAGTGATATGTAAACTAGGGTTGAGATACAATTCTAATTTATAGAATTGGGATGACATCATATTGCATGTGATAGGGTTTAATCTCCCCTAACCATGATAAGGTGGTTACTTTCTTAATATTTCATGTGCTTCTCTAATTACTAAGGATTTGGGAATTGGTTTTGTCTTCTACCAATTAACTTCTATTAGTAATTTCAATTCTACCATTAAAGTAACTACATTAGTTATAGTTCTTTTTATAGTTAACTTTGGTCATATGGATATATGGTTTCTCACCATATAAAGTATAGAGTTTGACACTAAAGGTTTTCATGTGGTTCTTAAGTGAAGAATAGGTGAACTGTAAATGTGGTAGAATTATACCTGTGATCACCAAGTGGTTCACAAGTAAAGGTTGAAATCTAAGCCTAGGGTTGCTTATTATTGATCTCCTTATAATTTCATGTGGCTAATGATATCAGCTTATCCTATTAGGGTTTAACTTATCCCCACATATCTCCAAAGCATGATCATATATTATATATGATCTACTTGTTCTTAATATCTTTATTTCAAATACTTAGGGTTTATGATCATCACTCAATTTATAATGATCAAGGTTTGGCTTCCTAAAGTGTATCTCTCCTGAGTTAGGTTTCGCACTTCTAAGATCAAGTATTGTCTTGATCAACTAAGCATAATACCTCTCTTATAGTTTCTAGGTTGGACATGGCTATGGTTGTCTCTATAAATTATATCCCAGGAGAATGCCCGAGATATTCTGTTAGGGTTCCACTTAAATAATGTTGATAGTATCATCCGAGTATATGGATAGTTCTCTCCCTCACATTCAGGTGTTAGCTTGAACTTTCTTGAGTGTAACACCATATCTTGAGCTCTCTTATATAGGAATGGTTTATTCTAGAGTTTATGGTGTACTCCTAATATTCTAGTTCAATGGTTGTCCTTTATTCTTAAATAGATAAAGCTATGTTTTGTATGATTGGTCTCTCTTATTTTGGAAAGGACTTTAATACTAACTTAAGGTTAGGCTCCATAGGGATTGATGTGATCATCAATATCTATGTTTAACATAAATGGTTTCTCTCTCTAGGAATGTCTTGAATAATATCCTAGGATTCCTCTTAAAGATGATAATTTGAATGCTTGGATGTATATCCAAGGTTTAGCTCAAGGTTTATCATTGATCCTCTAATAAGTAACATAGAACTCTCACTTCTCTTGGTTTGATGTATATTAATATGTAGTAGAGAGGATTCTATATTTCTAGAGTTTATCTCCTTGTCTTGCTTCCAAGAATGAAGAAAAATAAATACCATGAGATTCATGGTAGGATCATGGATTAGTTTAAGACATGGAGAAGATAAGTGGAGAATAGTTTCTTCAATTATTGTTACTTGATTTCCAATTAAATGGATGTTCACATGTTATGGCTAGGAATATCATGTTGTGATATTTAATAAGATCAGGTAGTTGATCATTGAGTAAAGTGTTGTTGTGTTGATTATTAGTTCCATTTGATCTAACCCCTTAGATCAAATCATCCCTACCCAAAACAAGGTTTTAACAAAGTCACTTTGAGGTTTATAGCGCTTGACTTGATGAGCTACTTCAATTCCATCAAAGTCAAGTGAAACTTCGATTCATCGTGATCATGTTTTACTTTAAAGCGCGAAAATCCCCAGATTTTCTATGCATGAATGCAATGCACACAACTGTTTCCTCTATTTTTGTAACCCCAATACCTGGGATATTACAGTCTCTACCCCTTAAACTAAACTTCGTCCTCGAAGTTTGATCTCTCTCACGTTTCCGAAGTGTGGATCTGACTTGTGCAGACTACAACTTTTCTCGAACTCCGTGGTGATATTACTGGATATAATTGAATATATCCCTTGTCCAGATTCTTCCTGGAATCCATTAGTGTTTGACATCAAACAACTATTAC
>NC_061511.1:136931874-137068803 GCF_022539505.1 Lolium rigidum
TACTTCCATGATTTCTTCCAATATTATAAGCTTGTTTCCCTTCTCATTGAATATTCAATGATTGGAACTTATTCTTGTCCTGACAGTCTTAATTGAGGACTAATTGGATAATAATCTCCTATTTGATAAAATAGGTCTTTGTTTTTCCCTTACTACCAAAATTGCAGTAATGGTGCTTAATAAGGTACTAACCATGGAAATGGTTGTGATGGTTTATTTTCCTAAGAATGGATTAGACTCATTTAGTCTATCCAATCATGGTTTATAGTTGAGACCTATAACTATTTTTGGTTTATTTAGGTTCCATGAAAGGAATCTTTCATGTAGTCTCTGATTCTGGTATGGTCAAATCCCTTCAGTCTTTGACCTCCTTGAGCTATATTTGGTCTCTGATATTTCCTTCGTCCAACTTCTTTATCTTTGACTTACTTGAGCTTCCGTACTTCTGAGTAAATATTACTCACTTTCTCTAGTTATAGTCCACTTCTTACTTTCTCGAGGTATGAACCTCGGCTTCTGGTCTGACTTCCTTCTAAAAGTATTGTTCATCAATCTTATGAAAATAAGATCGAACTTCCTCTCAGTTCAGACCTTCTTCTTCTATTATGCTCAAAGTATTGAGTTATTGTACATCCAACTCAATCTTTACTCTACCCCTTAGAGTTTTCTTATGGTCTTCAACTCCTTTTCTTCCAACTATTGGACTTATGATTAGAATATTGATCTAGGTCTAGTTTATGGTTTGTATTCCTCTAAAGTTTTGCGAAGAATCTTGGGTTGTATCCACTCAATTGTGGACATCCAATGTGAATCCTTCGACTAAATGTTTATAGATCTAGCTCTTTGGCTGGCAAGATTTTTATTTGTTCACAAACTTTTGTTACAAATAATTAAATCGTGGACTATTTGTATTACCAGCTGATACCGGCTGTGGTTATTCTACCAACTGTGGCTATTTGATATCTAAAAATGGATTCTATTATAGGTTCTTATAAACTGGTCGAGACATCTTCTATTTTATCTCGCAGTATTGATCCTATATCAATTGTGATCTTCTGATATCGACTATGGTCTTCTTATGTCGGCTATGATTTCATATATCACCTTCCTTCATTCTGGGTTTATTTTGCAAGAAAACCACTAGCTGACACTATGATTATAGTATCCTAAGTGATTTCCCATGCATTCCCTCTTCTATGTTGACTATGGATCTGCTTGAGCTTCACCATAATCATTATATTTCTCACCTTCATGCTTCTTATGTACTAAAGTACTCCTCTATTGAGAAAAAACATGAGTTTTGGTTGATACTTCCTTCAGAGTTTTGTGGTTGCTTCCCACAACTTTACTCATTTCTTCTAACGAACCTTCATCTTGTCTTCAGAGTCTTCAGAATTCGTCACTTCCTCACACGAATACCATTACCCTCTAGATCTATAGCACCAAGTAAGAACTTGATATTGCAACATGCATTTGCATATCGAAGTCAAACTTCATGTATGGATCTAGTCAAACAATGAAAATCCAATAAAATCCAAGAAGATTCAGCTTTGTGCTTATAATACACATCATCATAAGCCTGAATATGATATAATTGAGTAAGACATCTCTAAACATCAGGCTGAGATGTGTAGTATATAACACCACATAAGATAGGTTTATATCGTGATACTTAGCACGAATATAGGGAATTCTACTATTTGTCTCAACTTTTACCGGAGTTGCACATTTGCAATGAGATAAACTTGAAACAAAGTGGTCTAGGGTAATTGTGGTTAACCTAATTTTCTTTGGAAGTATTGACTTAGCTTCCATTTTTATTGAGGACTATCTCACATGATATGTCTAAGGTCGAACATTGCTACTCTAAACACATAGCTCTTGGAATATAGCTCCTATACATCCAAGTGTTTCTATCATAAACCTATGGTCATGATGTGCTTGGCACACTTCCCATGGTTTTGGAATACAATTCTTGCACTATTATTAAACAACTGGTTTCTTATTATTCTCTTCCTAATTATTTATGATATTCTAGTCCATCACATAATGATTCTCAGATGAATCATATATGATTACTACCTCTACTCTGTAAATAGACATGTTTTATCTCTATCTCTCTTCCTTATATCCCATGATTGACTCATCATGGTCTATTCTACCTTATATAATTCATATTTATCACTTACTATCAGTTGTTTCACAAGTCTAGATAAATTTACTTATTCATTACTTATATGGTCTACATTTTCTATTAGGATATCTTAATTATCTTCATCAATTGATATAACTCCTATTACCAGTCTGTATAACTCTTACTTAATCATATCATATGTTGGTACACATCTTCCAATAGGATATCTTCCTTATGGTTGTATCCTCTCTTTGGACTACCATGTATTGTATACCAACTGGGGTCTACTCATTTATTGTTTTAAGGACTTAATGGTGTACTATATGTTTGGGATTAGCTAACTAACTTTACTTAGGAAAGATAGGTAAAAAGGTTGACTTAAGTGTGTTAGGATTATTCTCAAGTGAATATCCATCTCAAGTCATAAGGATATTTGGTTTAACTAAGACAACTTCCTATAGACACTACCAATCCTATAGGTCTCCTTTAAAGGGTTTTAATCCTAAGGTCAAAGCATTTGCTCTGATACCAACTGTGGTGACCCGGCATACCACTGCATGGTGTAGTATGCAAGTCTGATATAACACCAATGAAACACCGTTCCACTAGTATTATTTCGCTCAGAGTGGTACAACAGAAACATATGCGGGTCCAAGGCATGTATATAGAATTACAACTCCGACTCTATTACATAAGATCAGCATAGCCTCCTACTTTACAATGAGGTAAATCTGCAATAAACTCCAGAAGAACGACTCGTAGTCTAATCCTATCACGAACTCTATTTGTAGAGTATTTAACTAGCTATAGAGGCTAAGAATAGATTCTAGCTAAGTAGGAGCTAGGTTTAGGAAACTAGTTCCCTTCTATGGCTAAACTAGGTTTTCTCCTTGATGTATGTGGTATCTGACTCCTCCGACGGGGTCTTGTCTCTTGAAGTAGTTGTTGACTCCTCGACCTTCGAGTTGCACCGTAGATACTCCTTCGATGCCTCCATATCTAAGCGGGGATTTAAGAGTGGGATGAGTACGAGCGTACTCAACAAGTTCATTATAGGAAAGAGGTGTTTAATGCACTAGCTACGGCATTAGACCAGAAAGTCTAATACCAATGCAGGTTTTCATAATCATTTCTTCAAGAGGTTGCTTTTATTCAGAAGAACTATGTCCGTCGGCCTTCACCGGTTTACTAGAACTTCATGGAGCTCCTTTCCGGCCGCGTTCGCAGTTCCATATCCCGGAACAGGGAGTGACAGGTCACGGTTCTTTACACTCTGCAGAGGTGTGTTGCTTTACCCATAAGAGATCTTAACCTTGGTGCCAACCAGGTGTACATTCCTGTCCACACTTCCTATGGTGTGAGGCCCGGTATAAGGTCTAGCCAATCATGTTCCTCCGCTACCTCGAACACCCACCCTTTGTTGCATACCCCGACCCTGGGTCCTCGTCGGTCCTCTTATACCACTTACGGATGGACCCCGACCACGACAACAGTTTGGGACTCGTTAACCAAACTCCTTCGCCGGTAGCTGCAACCCATCATAGACCGCAATACCGTGGGGACTTTAGGCTTCCCCAGCCCACCGCTTGCACTTCGAGCGACAAGTGTCTACGGACTATGCCGTGGGGACTTAAGGCTTCCCCAGCCAACCGCTTGCCCTGACAGATACAAGTGTCTACGGTAAAGCGCATCCGTTGATGAACGAGAGGTGGAAACACTTTTGACTACTCCGTCCCACTCCGGATCTTATGGTTAACATGGATATTACGGCACAAGAATCACTGGCGACATTTGTTGTTTAATCCTAGATGGATATAAGCCCGTGCAATGGAACCTCCACCATATCAACACAATCCATGGTTCCATTGCCCACCACATAGTCATATTCATAGTTATGAAAGTAGTGGTTTTGATTTTTGTGCAATAGTGATAACCATAATACTTTGCAAGTAATTTGATAAAAATACTCAAATGACATGAGCAAGTGATGAACTTGCCTTTCTTGATCTGCAAGATTATGCAGGCAAGGTCTTCGATACGCAATAACTCCAAATTCTGAAATAGCATCATCGTCCGGTAAGGACGATGTTTAAAAGATTGGCAAGGATGCAATAATGCATAAGAATGAGATGCAATCGCTCTAAGCGTGACCTAACCCCGATGATTTAGGATTAGTGAGTTGTGATGATTAATTCAGGGTGTGTTGCACTTTTAGAGTGATTTACAAACAAGGTTCTTATTCAGGTGTGGTTACATAGTATCATAGACAGGTGTTGCAACATATCATAACAATAGCATTAATAGCACACAACAATAACATTTTGTATAATCCTGACATGTAATGAATAGTGGTTGGGGGTTAGCATTATATGACATGGTTAATGATTATTTATCATATAATTCAAAAGAATAACTTTTGAAGAACATGTTCTAAAATGAAGAACAAGTATGATATTAGGTTTGTGGGGTTCTATGGTTTTCTATGATTGTAATTGGTTTCTGGAGTAAGTAGTAGATGGATCACAACAATGTTGGATTCATCAATACCTAGGGCTGATAAGGCTGAGTTAAGCCTAGGCATCCTAAGCAAGTATTTATACATGGTTGTTAGCAAGGTTGATTCATTTTGCTGGTGATAGCTAGCTAGAGTTAATAGGTCCTGTTAGGTAGGGTTGATGATGATTATTTATTTACTTCAAAAGAATAACTTTTGAAGAACATACTTCTTACATAATAAGAAGTATATCAATTAGAGTTGAGGTTGTCTAGGTTTTGTTATTGGGTTTATTAAGTAAGGAATGATGGTTTCCTAAATAGGATGTTTAATAATTATCTCACACTAATAGGGTTTAGTGTGTATGGGATGTGATGTCAATATTAGCATGGTTGTTATTGGAGTTCATCACAATGGTGTGATTCCATATAGGTATGAGTAAGGTTGATATTTTGATGATAGGAACAAGGGTTTAGACTTAGGTGTTCCTGTTTGATCATCTAGGTTTGATGAGATGAACACATGGGCTATCTATCTTGCTAGTGATAGGTCTTCTACATTTTATGTGACTAAGCTAAGTATTTAGTTGCTACCATAATTCTTATGGTTTGGAAGAAGGTACCATGATCACATGCTCTAACCTAGAGTTTAGGTTAGAATCAATTTAGGTTTCTTATGAATTAATGGAGCTAGGATTTGGTGCATAGTTGAATTAGGGTTTTAGGATTCCACACAAAATTATGAGGTTATCACTTGGTTTATAATGAAACTAGGGTTTCTTAATTACCCTATAATTATTGGATTAATAACTTCATTAATAAAGTTGAAGTTATTAATAACTTTGAAATAAAAATAATGTTAGGTTTGGCATTTTATTATTTTTAATAAATTAATAATTAAGATAATTATTAATTAGGGTTTAAATTTCCACTAATAAAGATTTAACAAAATAACAAGTAAAGAAAAATAACTTTAATGTTTTCTTTATTTTTCTTACTGGTTTTTATTTGTTTTAGAAGGTTTTCCAATTTATTGAATTTTAAAGAAAAGGCTCATTTAATAAGTATTAAATAAATGATTTTTTTTTATAAAAATAAAAATTTCAAATTGTATTTTTATTGGATAGAGTTTTCTTTTTTAAGAATTGTGATATCTCATTTATATTTTTCTGACTTAAATTGAATTTTTTAAATTCATTTGAAATTGCAGGTATTATTGAAATTTGAAATGAAACGAAACTGCTAAACATACCTGGACAGATACCACCCATAGTCTATGACTGGTGGGGTCTGTCCACCTCATCTGCCACGGGGCATTTGGCTGGGTCAAAATTGCCACCGTGGCAACGAGGCTGCTGGCCGGCGGCCAGACGGGATCGACGGCGGCGGTCCAGGGTTCCCGCGGGGTCACGCAGGTGCCCACTGGAACAAGCACGCCGAGGTGAACGCGATAGTGGCGGCGCCGCTCGGAAATAGCCACCGGAACCTTGCCGGCGACTAAGAACCGCGGCGGTTTCCGACGAGCAACGACGCGGTGGAGCTACGATGCGAACTAGGATGCGATTTTGGGCTCCAGAGAAGCGCATGCTCACCTAGATGCTCACGGTAGGCTTGACGACAGCGATTGTCGACGGTGGCGACGCCATGGTCCGTTTTTCTGTGGAACCCCGGCGGAAGGAAACGGTCGATTGCGCCATATCCCGAGCTCCCCTTGACGCGAAACTCCACCCGGACGACCGAGGACGACGAGGCGCTCCTCCCAAGCTCAACGGCGGCCTCGGAGGTGGTCGGAATCGGCCGGGGCGAGATAATTGCTGTCGAGCTAGGGTTTCGGGGATTTGGCGGTTTGAGACGAAAAGAGGGAAAATTGAGGTTGCCGACGCGTTTTATAGGCTCTTCGGCGTGAGCTGGAGGTCAGCATCGGCGGCGGCGACCGCGGGACGTGGAGCGGGCGTCGCGGTGGCGAGCTCCAGGGCGTCCAGAGAGGAAGACGAAGTCCTCTCCGTCTCTCTCGTTCTTATCCGAGCGAAGGGGTACTTTGGGCTAGACTGGGCTGTGGTTTGGGCTGGCCTAACGGGCTGCTGGTGGATTGGTGTTGGGCTGCCGAGGTGGGCTGGACCTTGGGCTCCTGTTGGGCTGCCATGGCCAGGTGAGCCAAGGTAAGGTTTTTCTCCTCTTTTCCTTTTTATGTTTTCATTTTCTGTTTTATATTTCCTATTTGAATTTCATCTTTGAATTTTATTTATTTTTGCAGATCTTTTATTTGTGAATTTGATTAAGACCTGGTGCAATGATTAGTACACCATTATTTTGTTTGAAACAATTATTTTGTATTGGATTATATTGCATATTGTTGGCTTATTCAAAATAGCAATTAGACATGAATTATACTTTCACTTTGATTTCCTTTTTATTATGAATTCCATTTAATTTAGAAATGTAGGAGTTAATACTTTCTTCTCAAAGTATTTCTGAAGTTGTTGTGATATCTTAGTTCCTATTTGACTAATTAATCACTTGCATGTTATTTTATGTGAGCAATTTCTAGTAAAGTTTTGTAGGTTTGTTGATAACTCATGTTAAAATTTAACCTTAGTGTGATGGTCTAGTAACACTTTGCGGTACCTAGAGTAGATATTATTCTCCTCAAGGTTGGGTCTTAATTAAATAGATAAGTGGTGGATAATTACACTTATGGTTTTAATTATAAGATGTATCACAATGGTTTTCCTCAGGTTTAATAAATGAAGCATAAGATTTTATCAATAAGCCATACTAGGGTTCTAGGGATATTTACCTAATGGCCATTGATTTAATTCACAATTATGGTCTAGGTTTATATGGTAATCACCATAGTGATATGTAAACTAGGGTTGAGATACAATTCTAATTTATAGAACTAGTCGTCAACCCGTGTCTCCGCACGGGCTAGCAAATTTTAGATAAATTGAAAATGATGATTTTAAATAAAATTGCCGTGGGTGGAAGTTTGGAGAATTAGAAATATTTTAAGAAAATAGAAACACATCCTAATTGTTATCCGGATCAATAGTTTTCCTCTTTTACTCATCGATGAATCTAGGTATTTTTTACAATTGCCTTCATTTCAAAGACAGTTTCATGCATAGGTATTGTCAACCTTTTGAAACATTGAGCACTTTTATTACGTAAGAGATGTCGATTGTGCATTTGATCTATCGAAGACATGTTTTGATACTAAAGATTTATTTTTTATGCCATAAGCATATTTTATTAGAAATTATTATCAGGGCGCATAAGTGAAACCACGTCGATGCCCAAAATGTCATTATTTTTGAACTGTTGTGGGCATATATTATGAACACTGAAATTTGATGGTCAAAATTATTATAATTATTTCCCTATTTTGATACATGGGTATATATAGGACAGGCGAGTGCTTCCTTTTGGAGAAGTATAGAGTGTTTCCCATCCTAATGAATCAGAGAAGTATATGCATGCAAGTCTGTCCTAGTTGATTGGAAAAAATATGTACATGCGAGTGCATCCTACTTTAACTAAAATCTAAATTTTTCTTTGGTCCTATATAGATAGATCTGAATCACTTATTTTCAGGCAAAGGAATTCATATCCAATTTGATTTAGATATAAATTATATGCAACCAAGAATGATAACACAACTCTCGACTACCGGGAGTTATTAAGGAGCATGCAAAACTATAAGATGCAGCCAAGCATGTTAGGAGGATTCTACACTGCGGAATATAGTGACCTGGTTGAGTTTATAGTCGAGCATGCATGATGCATGGCATCTGGAAGAGTAGTTCTGATCTTTGGTAGCTGTGGTGGCAGAACATCACGGAGGCATGGCTTTACATCTTGGCCCTAACATGCAACGGCCTCTTCATCGCGATTGCCGAGCTCATCCATGTAAGCCTGGGCGGCCAGCCGGCTGGAGCGATTGGAGCTTGAATTGAGTGCGGCGCAACTCGTCCTTGTAAGCTAAGGGTGGTCGTTGGCATGCATCAGAAATTTGATGTGATTGCTGCAAATATAGTTTGATAGATTTTCTTCTTTGGTGGGTCGCAACATCAAGATAGTAGGGAGAAATTTTTTTTTTTTGACAAAGATAGTAGGGAGAATATAAAGAAGAGAATTCTTGATCTTTGCTGGTTCGCTATTTTTTCCTAATAATCTGAGGGAGACGTGTATAGGTTGGAGTCTTGAGACAGACCTAAAGTTGTTTAACCTTGCGAAAAAGTAGAGATGAACCGTGTAGGACAAAAACTATAGCACGCATCGTGCCACCTATATTGGGCTCCCTACGATTAGTTGTGTACTATTATTTATAAACAAACGTGATTACGTGACTGCCTACACGTTGCATTATAAAACACGTAATTTTTGACTAATCCTAACCGTAAATTTTTAATCTAACTGTCTTTATTATTCTGATGATGTGGATTAACGTGGAAGCTCGTATGGTGCCTCTAATTAGTAAATATAAGATTGGGATGACATCATATTGCATGTGATAGGGTTTAATCTCCCCTAACCATGATAAGGTGGTTACTTTCTTAATATTTCATGTGCTTCTCTAATTACTAAGGATTTGGGAATTGGTTTTGTCTTCTACCAATTAACTTCTATTAGTAATTTCAATTCTACCATTAAAGTAACTACATTAGTTATAGTTCTTTTTATAGTTAACTTTGGTCATATGGATATATGGTTTCTCACCATATAAAGTATAGAGTTTGACACTAAAGGTTTTCATGTGGTTCTTAAGTGAAGAATAGGTGAACTGTAAATGTGGTAGAATTATACCTGTGATCACCAAGTGGTTCACAAGTAAAGGTTGAAATCTAAGCCTAGGGTTGCTTATTATTGATCTCCTTATAATTTCATGTGGCTAATGATATCAGCTTATCCTATTAGGGTTTAACTTATCCCCACATATCTCCAAAGCATGATCATATATTATATATGATCTACTTGTTCTTAATATCTTTATTTCAAATACTTAGGGTTTATGATCATCACTCAATTTATAATGATCAAGGTTTGGCTTCCTAAAGTGTATCTCTCCTGAGTTAGGTTTCGCACTTCTAAGATCAAGTATTGTCTTGATCAACTAAGCATAATACCTCTCTTATAGTTTCTAGGTTGGACATGGCTATGGTTGTCTCTATAAATTATATCCCAGGAGAATGCCTGAGATATTCTGTTAGGGTTCCACTTAAATAATGTTGATAGTATCATCTGAGTATATGGATAGTTCTCTCCCTCACATTCAGGTGTTAGCTTGAACTTTCTTGAGTGTAACACCATATCTTGAGCTCTCTTATATAGGAATGGTTTATTCTAGAGTTTATGGTGTACTCCTAATATTCTAGTGCAATGGTTGTCCTTTATTCTTAAATAGATAAAGCTATGTTTTGTATGATTGGTCTCTCTTATTTTGGAAAGGACTTTAATACTAACTTAAGGTTAGGCTCCATAGGGATTTATGTGATCATCAATATCTATGTTTAACATAAATGGTTTCTCTCTCTAGGAATGTCTTGAATAATATCCTAGGATTCCTCTTAAAGATGATAATTTGAATGCTTGGATGTATATCCAAGGTTTAGCTCAAGGTTTATCATTGATCCTCTAATAAGTAACATAGAACTCTCACTTCTCTTGGTTTGATGTATATTAATATGTAGTAGAGAGGATTATATATTTCTAGAGTTTATCTCCTTGTCTTGCTTCCAAGAATGAAGAAAAATAAATACCATGAGATTCATGGTAGGATCATGGATTAGTTTAAGACATGGAGAAGATAAGTGGAGAATAGTTTCTTCAATTATTGTTACTTGATTTCCAATTAAATGGATGTTCACATGTTATGGCTAGGAATATCATGTTGTGATATTTAATAAGATCGAGTAGTTGATCATTGAGTAAAGTGTTGTTGTGTTGATTATTAGTTCCATTTGATCTAACCCCTTAGATCAAATCATCCCTACCCAAAACAAGGTTTTAACAAAGTCACTTTGAGGTTTATAGCGCTTGACTTGATGAGCTACTTCAATTCCATCAAAGTCAAGTGAAACTTCGATTCTATCGTGACTGTTTTACTTTAAAGCGCGAAAATTCCCCAGATTTTCTATGCATGAATGCAATGCACACAACTGTTTCCTCTATTTTTGTAACCCCAATACCTGGGATATTACAGTTCTTATTAGGGTTTGGTTATATTAGCATCATAACCAAGTGATATAAGACATCATCACAAGCACACACATAAAGGACTTGTAGTTGAACAATATGTAAAGAGCAGTTGTCATTTTAAGTTCTATAGTACATGGTTGATGATTACTTATATTATACTTCAAAAGAATAACTTTTGAAGAACATGTTGACTAAGAAATAATAAGTATTTCAAATAAGAACTATGGGCTTCGATGGTTTGATGGACATTTGTACTTCAAAAGAATAACTATTGAAGAACAGGTTCCATTAGAACAAGAACTACTATATATAGGAGCTATGGGCTTCTAGAGTTTACTATTGGATTCATTTAGTTCTTTAATTGAAACTAGTTGGGTTCTTAAATAGAATTGGTCTATATGTAGCAAGTATTAGCAGGTTTATTACTATGGTTGGTTATGGGTATCATATCAAAGAATGATGGTCAAGGTGTTTGTCGTCGTGGTGAACAGACAGATGCCATAGGATGGCTTAAGTTGGGGCCGAATGGGCGCTAGAGGATTCGGGGGAGGGTTTTTGATTAGATTGGATGAACTTCTGGGTGCTTTCCTCAAGAACTTGGCCTAGGCCAGAGGTAGAAGAAGAGAGACACAAGGAAGAACTCTGCTCTGGATCTTTCTATTCATTGATCTCAACAGGTTACAGGTTTGTGCATACAAGGTTCGTACATCTCATACATCTCATGCCCACGATGGTGTGTGCCCCCTCTCCTTATATAGGGGAGAGGGTGGCTTACAGGGGAAGAAACCCTAATGGCATCTTTGAACAGACAAACTACTTTACAAAGTTACTTTAATCATAGGTGACGCCGGTATCTTCTTTAATCAAGGAGGCTGACGTCCTCCGGTTGCTTTTGGCGTCACCTTCCTCTTTGGCGTCAGGGCTTCGTTTAAAGCTACTTTGCTTAGGTCACCCTTGTCCTCTAGCTCTTGAGAGAATCTTTGACCAGTCCTGCCGTCGTGCTACAGTGCACTCCTTACCGGCAATCCAGTGTCTTCCTAGCTCATACCGGTATGCCTCTCTTTGGGATACCGGTAAGATTTACTTAGCCCAAAAGCTTATCCGGAATGAACTTCAAACCGGTATCTTGATGGCTCAAACCATCCGGTTTGGCATGCCTTTGGCATACCGGGGGTCATCCCCCCAACATTAGTCCCCGAAGCTGGTATAGTCCAGCGGATCTCATCCGACGGGCCATAGGAGGTTCCCATCTTACAAGGTACCGGTTTAGTCATTCCAGCACCTTGCTCAGCCCTTCCGGCATCTTTACCTTAGTCTCTTTCTGTTACCTTCCGGATTCTTCCGGTACCTATGACATTAAACTCCTCCTCGGTGAAGTCGAGAATTTCTCGGGTACAGTGCCTGACAGAGACATGCGCATTGTATCTGACGCGCCAGTACCAGGGGTCACTTCCCTTCGGCTTCTGCGCCTGCATTTATCGTGCCGCACTGGATCCCCGCTGCCGCTCCGGATCCGTGCGGCCTCCCTGTGGCATATTATTTTCCGCGCGTGTATCATCGCGCCACGTGGCGACCAACGAACTGAACCGCCGCGGCCCAGCGGTTGCCGGCCCACTATCTCTTCTTCCTATATAAGGGGAAGCGGTTCCTTCTTCCTCCCTTTCTCCGCACTCGCCATTTCCTCGCGCACTTAGAGCTCTTAGCCCTCTTGTGCCCTTGCTGCCGCCGTTCGTCGCCAGAGCTCCGCCGCCCGGTGAACCTTCGCTGCGACTCCGCCAAGCTTCGTCGAGCTTCGTCGCGCAGCGATTCACCGCTGCACGTCCGCTACCGCCGCATCGTACGTTCTCCGGCGACTTCTTCTCTTCTTCCTCACCGGACCTCGTCGGCGACTGCAGGTTCGCTGCTTCTCCGGCGACCATCTTCAGCGTTTCGCGCCGCCTCAGGTTAGCCTCAATGCTTCTTTACCCTCTCCTTTCTCGCCTTCCAGATCTTGGGCCGGTAGAGTATTTACTCTTTCTTTTCTTTTGCTTTTTTCTCTTACTCGTAGATCTTCGCGCAAGGGTAGATCTTGGGAAATCAGTTTTTCGGGTAGAGTCCGACGTCCTGTAAACCCGTATGTCTAGCGAAGGCCATCTTTCCGAATCCTCCTCCAGTAGCCGCCAGAGTGAAGCTTCCGACGAACTCTCAGCTGAGTTTGCTGATACGTCTCAAACATATCTATAATTCTTATGTTCCATGCTTGTTTTATGACAATACCTACATGTTTTGTTCACACTTTATATCGTTTTGATGCGTTTTCCGGAACTAACCTATTGACGAGATGCCGAAGTGCCAGTTCCTGTTTTCTGCTGTTTTTGGTTTCAGAAATCCTAGTAAGGAAATATTCACGGAATTGGATGAAATCAACGCCCAACATCTTATAATTCCACGAAGCTTCCAGAACACCGGAGAGGCACCAGAGGGGAGCCCTGGTGGCCCCACACGTGTGGGCAGTGCGGCCAAGGAGCCAGGCGCGCCCCCCTACTGTGTGGGTCCCCCGTAGCCCTTCCGACTCCGCCTCTTCGCCTATAAGAAGCCCCCTGACCTAAATCTTCGATACGAAAAAGCCACGGTACGAGAAACCTTCCAGAGCCGCCGCCATCGCGAAGCCAAGATGCGGGGACCGGAGTCTCCGTTCCGGCACGCCGCCGGGACGGGGAAGTGCCCCGGAAGGCATCTCCATCGACACCACCGCCATCTTCATCAACGCTGCTCGTCTCCCATGAGGAGGGAGTAGTTCTCCATCGAGGCTAAGGGCTGTACCGGTAGCTATGTGGTTAATCTCTCTCCCATGTACTTCAATACAATGATCTCATGAGCTGCCTTACATGATTGAGATCCATATGATGAGCTTGTAATCTAGATGTCGTTATGCTATTCAAGTGGATTTTACTTATGTGATCTCCGGAGACTCCTTATCCCACGTGTGTAAAGTTGACAGTGTGTGCACCGTGTGGGTCTCTTAGGCTATATTTCACAGAATACTTATTCACTGAGTCATGATTTGAGTTGGATGTATCTATGAAATTGTGGTGTGTTAGTACCTCCTATGAATGCTCAAAGTGACAGCGTGGGGTGTTCATTAGTACTTGGGAATACATCTTTAAGGTTTGCCTACATGATGAATTAGAGTTCGTTATCTTGCCAGAGAGTAATTCGGAATAGCATAGTGAAGTGCTTATTTATATTCCATTATGATTGCAATGTTGAGAGTGTCCACTAGTGAAAGTATGATCCCTAGGCCTTGTTTCCAAATACTGCAATCATCGCTTGTTTCTTGTTTTCTTGCATCTTTACTTCCTGCAATATTACTACCATCAATTGCACGCTAGCAAGCACTTTTCTGGCGCCGTTACTACTGCTCATATTCATTCATACCACTTGTATTTCACTATATCTTCGCCGAACTAGTGCACCTATACATCTGACAAGTGTATTAGGTGTGTTGGGGACACAAGAGACTTCTTGTATCGTGATTGCAGGGTTGCTTGAGAGGGATATCTTTGACCTCTTCCTCCACGAGTTTGATAAACCTTGGGTGATCCACTTAAGGGAAACTTGCTGCTGTTCTACAAACCTCTGCTCTTGAAGGCCCAACACTTGTCTACAAGAATAGAAGCACCCGTAGAGATCAAGCACTTTTACGGCGCCGTTGCCGGGGAGGAAAGGTAAAAGGCACTCATACTCCGGTCCCGGGTAACTAAGTACTTTTCGTTGCCGTTGTGTGTGTGCTCGAAGCTATTTCCTTTAGATCCTGCAATTGCATCTTTTTGTTTCTTGTTAAACACTAGTAAGGCATAATGGAAAACATCCGTGAGCTTTTTAAACTATTTCACGAGTCAAGACATGAATGGTTTAATGCGAAAATTAAAAAACCTATGGAACCTTATTTGCATGCTAGTAGTAATATTAGTATGAACGCTTTGAACACCATTGTTGATAATGATATAGAAAATTCTAAGCTTGGGGAGGTCGGGTTTGATGAAAATGATCTCTTTAGCCCTCCGGGTATTGAGGAGAAAGTTTACGTTGATTATGATATGCCTCCCATATATGATGATTATAATGATAGTGGTCTTTTGGTGCCGCCTACTATGGAGAGTAAATTTTATTATGATGATACTATACCTCCTATATTTGATGATGAGAATAATAATGATAGCTACTTTGTTGAATTTGCTCCCACTACAACTAATAAAATTGATTATGCTTATGTGGAGAGTAATAATTTTATGCATATAGCTCATGATAAGAATGTTTCATTTGATAGTTATATTGTTGAGTTTGTTCATGATGCTACTGAAAATCATTATGAGAGAGGAAAATATGGTTGTAGAAGTTTTCATGTTACTAAAACACCTCTCTATATGCTGAAAATCTTGAAGTTGCGCTTATCTAGTTTTCCTATGCTTGTTGCATTATGCCTACATGACTTGTTTATTTACAAGATTCATTTTCATAGAAAGTGGGTTAGGCTTAAATTTGTTTTCAATTTGCTTCTTGATGCTCTCTTTTGCTTCAACTCTTATTTCTTGGGAGTGCATCATTAAAACTGCTGAACCCATGTTTTTATTTTGCTACAGTACTTTTGTTTTATATTTGTGTCTTGGAAGTTGTTACTACTGTAGCAACCTCTCCTTATCTTTATTTTATTGCATTGTTGTGCCAAGTAAAGTCTTTGATAGCAAGGTTCATACTAGATTTGGATTATTGCGCAGAAACAGATTTCTGTCTGTCACGAATTGGGCAGGGTTCTCTGTAGGTAACTCAGAAAAATCTGCCAATTTATGTGCGTGATCCTCAGATATGTACGCAACTTTCATTCAATTTGAGCATTTTCATCTGAGCAAGTCCAGTGCCTCTAAAAAATTCGTCTTTACAGATCGTTCTGTTTTGACAGATTCTGCCTTTTATTTCGCATTGCCTCTTTTGCTATGTTGGATGGATTTCTTTGTTCCATTGACTTCCAGTAGCTTTGGACAATGTCCAGAAGTGTTAAGAATGATTATGTCACCTCTGAACATGTGAAATTTTGATTATGCACTAACCCTTTAATGAGTTGTTTCGAGTTTGGTGTGGAGGAAGTTTTCAAGGGTCAAGAGAGGAGGATGATATATGATCAAGAAGAGTGAAAAGCCTAAGCTTGGGGATGCCCCCGTGGTTCATCCCTGCATATTTCAAGAAGACTCAAGCGTCTAAGCTTGGGGATGCCCAAGGCATCCCCTTCTTCATTAACAATTTATCAGGTTTCTTCTCTTGAAACTATATTTTTATTCGGTCACATCTTATGTACTTTACTTGGAGCGTCTGTTTGCTTTTGTTTTTGTTTATGTTTGAATAAATTCATGCTTGTGTGGGAGAGAGACACGCTCCGCAGTTGCGTATGAACACATGTGTTCTTAGCTTTACTCTTAATGTTCATGGCGAAGGTTGAAACTGCTTCGTTCATTGTTATATGGTTGGAAACAGGAAAATGCTGCATGTGGTAATTGGTATAATGTCTTGAATAATTTGATACTTGGCAATTGTTGTGCTCATATAGATCATGTTTAAGCTCTTGCATCATGTACTTTGCACCTATTAATGAAGAACTGAAAGATCGAAATGTCGCCTAGGGGGGGGGGGTGAATAGGCAATTACAAACTCTTGCGGATTTGTCTTGTAAGAATGCGGAATTAAACTATCGTTTAGTTTACAAGCACAAACCCTAAATATGTTAAGCTCAACTAAGTGTAACAATAGCAACTAGAGCTAAGCAAGATAGGCACAAGATATATGTAGCACAAGTGATAGCAAGATATATGTATTTCAAGCACGATGGCTATCACAAGGAAAGAGAGCTCGGGTATAGAAATAACCGAGGCACGCGGAGACGAGGATGTATTCCCGTGTTCCCTTGCTTTGCAACAAGGTACGTCACGTTTGGAGGAGTGGAGGTCCCACGAAGGATTCCCCGCGCCACGAAGGCTCACCCTATTCTCCGAACCACACCCACGAAGGATAATGGCCCTTTCCTTATGGTTAGCTTTTCCTCCGCTCCGGAGATGGCAAGCTCCACAACCACTTCACAAGCTCAACGAAGGAGAAGCCCGGGCCCCTTCACAATCTTCCACGAAGAGATCACCGGGACACCAACCAAGCCAACTAGGAGGTCACCCTCCAAGAGTAACAAGCTCACGGTCTCTGACTCGAACAAATCGTGGTGGAGAGCTCAACACTATGCAATGATGCAAAGCAAGAACACCGGAGGTGTTCAAGTCCTTCACACTCAAATCCCACCAAAGCAACGAATGCTAGGATGAGATTGGAGAGGAAGAACAAGGGGGAAAGTCAACCAAAGACTCCAAGATCTAGATCCCAAGAGATTCCCTCACTTAGAGAAGAAATGGTTTGGTGGAAGTGTAGATCTAGATCTCCTCTCTCAAATCCTCAAATATGAGCAAGAATGGTTGGAGGAATCAAGGGGAGAGCAAGTTCTTCAAATAGCAACAATGGAGGTGAGAGAATGGGAAGAACTAGTTGCTCAAGGTGGAAGAAGGGCTATTTATAGTCTAGGGAGAAAAATAACCGTTGGGGAAAAAACCAGGTGAAAATCGGCTCAAAAACGAGTCAAAAAAGTGCCCAGGCCGGCCAGCAGGCCGGCCGACCGGAGCCTGGGCCGGAGAGGCCGGTGGCCTGCCCGGTCGGACCGGCCCACCGACCGGGCGCTGCAGATAGCGCGCTGGGCGGCCGAACTCCTTCAGGCCGCGCGGGGAGAGGACAGGCCGCGTGGGCCGGCGGCGTCCCAGCAGTGCCGGGCGGCAGATTGGCCAGCGGCGCGCGGGGGCGAGCAGGCCGCGGGTGGGCCTCTGGGAGCTGATGGCCCAGCGGCGCGAGGAGGCGGCCCGCAGCGCTGGGCGAGCAGGCCGGCGAGGCCCCCGGTCGGGCCGGGGCCTGTGCCTGGCAGGCCGGTCAAGGGGCCGGTGGCCGCCCGGTCGACCGAGTGGGCCGGCGTGCGGCCCGGCAGGCCGGGCGGCAACCGGGCAGCCGTTCCCCTTTTTTTCTTTTCTTTTTCTTTTTCTTCTTTTACCTTTTCTTTAATAACTATTGCTCCCGAACTCCGATTGACATGAAACAAATTCCGTTGGAACGATAATAACAAATGCCATCCAATAGAAAGTGCAAACTCAAGAAATTGTAGGAGAGGATTTTATCATGAATATAAAAGGGTAGAACCTTATATCATGAATAACCGGTAAAATCACCCAACCTCGAAAACGCAATAGAAGATGCATGCGAACTCCGTTTTCGATGAACTTGGGCTTGTTGTAAAGCTAGCAACAAGCTCAAGAACCTCACATAGAGAAACACCAAGAAGCAATAAGGATATGCAAAGTATGCAAAGGATTGAGCTCCCTAAGACGATGTGATCAAGTTACTCAACCGAAAGCCCCTCTTAATAGTGCGGCTATCTATCCTATAATCCGGTCTCCCAATATCCACCTTGAGACCGGTAAAAGGAAAAAAACCTAGCAAGGTTATACCTTTGCCTTGCGCATCCCGCTTGATCTTGATGATAACTCTTCAAGCTTCACTCAAGCCGGAATGCCTCTCTTGACCAATGTTGCTTCGTGAAGACTCACAAATGCTCCCCCATACACTATGATGGGAAAGCTCCATTGATGCACATCTTCACAAGTCCATTATCATCAAATGGACGGCAAGCTTCAAGTATGTGATTCACTTGAGACGCTCATCTTGAACTTGCCCAACTCAACCTTGTATCTTCACATACTCACATAAGATAGAGCATGGCTAATATTGAGTTCCACATAAGAACTCCATCTTCATTTCTTCTTATTGATCATATCACATATATATATCTTCATACCGATGATCTTGATGCCAATACACAAGATATACCTTTATCTTCATGGCATCCATACTTGAATCCAACACATGGAGAGCAAGTAGTACCTATGGAATATTCCTTCATATAAACTCAATGAAAACATTAGTCCATAGGGGTTGTCATTAATTACCAAAACCACACATAGGGGCAATGTACCCTTACAATCTCCCCCATTTTGGTAATTGATGACAACCACAATAAGAGGGTTTATATAATGAATATTAGTGACAAGTACGCAACTTATCCGAGAATAAGTTGTATACAAGAGGTTGTATTTGATATGGTCAAGTAACACAAAGCTACTAGCCCATATCAAAACCGGCTCTACTCACACAACTACAACAAATGCAATGGATGTGAGTAGAACCAATATATATAGAGAAAACTCCCCCACAATGTATGCACGTGTGATGAACATGAATTCATTGCATACATTGTCAAGATTAACCTTTGGGATAGTTTCCACTATATATATACAACCATGCAAGACATATAAATATGGAATGCATGAGAGGCAAAACACTTAAGCACAAACCAAACTTAAGTATAAAACCATTCCCTTAAACCCTCTAAACTTCTCCCCCATTGGCATCGATTGTCAAAATGGGTGAAAAATTTAGAAGGCCAATATAATGTGAGTTCCTCCCCAAAGTGTGCACTTCTCATAATTTGAGTGGAATCAAGTGCACATATCCAATGATGAATACTTGAAGGAAAGTCAAACTATATTGAGGATCAAAGATTGCATAAAGATAACATGGTGAAGTGAGCTTCAACAAATAAAGCAAGCAATCAAAGATCCAATTGGACAAACAAAGATATCATGATAAGAGAGATATAGTGCTTCTAAAAATAAGAAAGCTCCCCAAGGTTCGTGCACAATTTATAATGTTTGCATTTGAATACAATATGCACAAACATGGAATCCTCACTCCCTATATATCATTTAGAACACAACTAAGATAAAGAGAGTATGCTTATCAAGAACAACTTTAGTCCAACAATTACGAGATATGAGTGCATGAAGAAAATAAATAAACCAAGCACTCATAAATTTTCTTTACCAACCTACTAAAAACAAAAGGGGTAAAAGATGGTCGGCAAAGAACAAGGATATCAAGATGATGGATTAACGCTCTTATGTATATGAGTTTCTAAAGTGGACAAAGTGATCCATAAAGAAACATGCACACACAAGAGGTTAACAAAATAGATAAGACAAGATATCCAAGATGAAGTCATAAAATATACCAAAGGATGTTTGCTTAAGAAGCATATATAGCCTATGGCTCCAATTTTCACTTATGGTATATGAATGAACTTCAACCAAGTTAAACCTCAAAAACATTACAACTAACAATAAGGGAAGTAGAGCTAGTTGGAGTGTTTTGAGAAAGGCAACAAGTATCACAAATACGGATTTATTTCACAAATTCATCAATATTGCACACAAGAGCTCTTTGAGGAATTGATATGCAATAAATTGCTAGAGGGCATATTTGTGATAGGTGAATCATAAAATATGATATATATATATATAACCTATCATATGCATCTTCTCAAATTACTCAAATGTTCAATAAGAAGTTTTACTTTTAAAAGGGTTTTTCAAGAACCGCAATATTTTCGAAATAAATAATTTCATGCCAAGATACAACCTACAAGAGGTTGGATGCTATATGAGAGTGCATGAATAAGATACTTGTTACCGAGATGGCAATGGCTTGATGTAGTAGATAAGAGTTCATCGATCATCCTAGCTTGACTCCAATCCTCATATGGTGACAACACCTTCCTTATAGATGAGACAAGCCTCCATTGCATCTCCAATGTACCTAAAACATTATTCAAGTACATCTTGGTCCCCAAACTTATTGGGTCCAACATGGTTAGACTAACCACAATATATAGGACACACTCCATATAAACATGTGCATATTTAGATGAAATTTGAATTTCATGCACATCTTAGCCATTTAGGATTTGATGGAGTATATCCTACATAATGGATCGAAAGAAAGCAAGCATGCTACAAGTATAAACAAATTACATATAAGCATGCACCAAAACTTTTAAAGATCCAAGAAAGATATACTTTGGACAAAACACCAAAAGAATTAAATAAGGCATAGAGGTGTCACAAAACAAATTTGTTGTCCAAATTATATCTAAGAAGCAAATCACAAAAGATTTGTTCAACAAAGTTCAACAAGTGAACTAAGAAGAAACCATTGAGCATAGAGGATGAAATAAAGCAAACATGCTCAAAGATTTATCTCATTCAAGCTAATAAAATATGTAAGAAGGAATGAGATAGCAAACTCCCCAAAAGAGCAAGGTTCAAACAAATAAACCAAACCCTCTACACTTTTCACAATGGCACAATGTACCATAAGGAAAAGGTTTGTCTTCCAAAACAAACACTTGATATGAATTAAGAGAATTTATCAAAAGATTTTTCAAAGGGACAAGGAAGACAAATGGGAGCAACAAAGATTTCTTGGAATAAAATAAGTAAATAAGAAGCAATCCAAGGTGAAGATGATCCATGAATTCAACCACATACAAGGTTATCAATTGTCAAAGACAATGGGTATATTGGAAATAATTTCCGGTGGTGAATTGACAATGATAGTAAGGATCAATTTCACAATAAAAGGCATAGGATAAGTATATAGAATTAAGCACTATGCATGGATGAAGATTCTTGATAGCTTCAACTAGTCAAACAATCACGCACGGCAATGATTAGAATAACTTGAAGCAAACGGTGTCCCAAATAAGATATAGAGATATGTATTTGAGGAAGAACCGTACCAAGAATTTCTTACTCAAACAAGAACCAAAAGATGAGCAATAAAAGATTTTTACTACAAGTGGAGCTTGTTTGAGCAAACATGCCACCTAGGATCAAGATAATTACGTGTATCAACACTAAGTGGCATAACCTCATATGTTCACATTTTCTAGGCTTGTGATATGTACAAAACATATTACTCCCCCATAATGTGATAAGTCATTTCTTCTAAAACAAGAGGCAACTAAAATTCGACTAGAGATGATTAATGGACATTTTGAATTTGAATTTCTCATGAGTATGACACACCACATAGTGACTAGATAATCTTATAATATCAATACTAAGTGGTGGTACCCTTGTACACACATTTTAGAGAAAGAGAGATGCACAATGCATATCACTCCCCCAAAATGGGATGTTCCATTAATCACTTAAAGAGAGCCAAATAAGATGTCATCAAGATGCATTAGGCTCACAACAATACACAAGTATATGATGAGTCAAACAAACATACTTGAATACACAAGATAGGTAAGTAAGACACAACACATACACACACATATTTGGTACAAAACCAAACATGCAAAGGGGCAAGTAACTTACAATAAACATGAAGAGTTGAAGTATAAGTTACCGCAAGGAGGAACATTGGATATAAGATATAGATGATGATCCATATGACTTGGCTTGGTCAAAATATAATATATGAAGATCCCTTAATTCTTCATGAAGTAGCCAAATCTCCAATGACCTCCACATGCACCTATTGATCACGTTTGAGCTTGTTGGTCCCCAACCAAGTTGGGTCCTAAGAGGTTAGTCACAATAGGCTTGGCAACCCAAATGGTCCTTTTCTTGAGACCATTTTGAGTTCCAACAAACTTGGCAAACACATTGCCATCCTTATCCTTCCCTAGAGAATAATCATCATCAACAATTATAGGGTTAGATAAGGTACCACTTAAACATGAAGAAGCAAAGTGCCCCTTCACACGGCATAAGTAGCAAGTGTTCCCCTTTCTCTTCTTTATTGATTTCTTCTCTTGGGGAACAACATCTTGTTTCTTCTTGGGAAGTGGCCTATTGTTGGGGGGATAACCCCCGGTATGCCAAAGGCATGCCAAACCGGATGGTTTGAGCCATCGAGATACCGGTTTAATGTTCTTACCGGAAGCCTGGTAGGAATTTGGGCTAAGTGAAGCTAAGCCGGTATCCCCAAAGGGGTATGCCGGAACCCGGTAAAGAAGATACCGGAAAGGAGGGCCTGTCGGTAGGACTGGTCAAAGATTCTCTTCAGAGCAAGAAGACAAGGATGAGCTAAGCAAAGTGACTTTAATCAGAGCCCTGGCGCCAAAGAGAGAGGTGACGCTGAAAGAAGCCGGAGGACATCAGCATTTCTGATTAAAGAGGACTCCGGCGTCACCTATGATTAAAGTAGCTTTGTAAAGTAGTTTGTCCAGTCAAAGATACCATTAGGGTTTCTTGTTCTGTAAGCCACCCTCTCCCCTATATAAGGAGAGGGGGTACTGCCTCTTACAGGCGCGAGACCACAGAGAGATCAGTGAATAGAACTTGTAACCATGTTGAGATCAATGAAGCTGGCGATCTAGTAAAGAGTTCTTCCTCTTGTCTCTCTTCTTGTATACCGGCCTCTGGTTGAGTTCTTGAGGAAAGCATCCGGAAGTTCTTCCCATCTAATCGCAAACCCTCCCCCGAATCCTCTAGCGTCCATTCGGCCCCAATCTAAGCCATCCTATGGCATCTGTCTGTTCACCACGACGACGAGTTGGCGCCCACCGTGGAGCATGAAGTGGCGCTTGAAGGAGTTCACATTCGGGCGGGCATCCTCGAGGTCGCCGGCGAGCGTACGGTGTCCGCGCTCGTGCAGCGCATCTACGCCATGGACTTCATCAACGACAACACGGGCTGCTTCGCCAACGGCGGTGTCTTCCCCAAGAACGGCCGCGTCATCGAGTTCGGCAGCCACCGCGTCTACTTCGGCACCGTCCCTGTGCGCCAGTGCCTCTCGCCGGTGCTGGTGGCACCGGACCCACCAAGATGGCTCTGTGCTGGTCGCACCGCCGGCAGCGTCGAGGTAATGATGACCGGTGTGGCTGGTGCAGGAAAGGAGGCTGTAGGTGAAGGTGCTGGTCGCGCGGTTTCGACCCGTGCGGCTAAGCCACCGCTGGAGCGCGACGCAGGCGCAGCGGGAGCATCATCCGCGCCACCGGAGACACCGCTCCAAGCGGCGATGAACGTCCTCGCGACCCCCATCGCGCAGAACGTCGATCCGGCAGCGGGTCAGGCGGAGCTGGAGGCGCAGCGGCAGAAGGTGCTCGAGAGCGGCAAGGACATCCTCCGGGCGCAGCGCGAGCTGAACCTAACCCTACGTGAGTACAACGCTGCCCATGGCTTTGCTTCTGTTAGCGCACATGCTGCTAGGATGCCGGAAAACCGGCTAAAAGCTCGCAACCTAGATCAGGATTTGCGCAAAGAGATTCTTACCGGCAAGAGTGCCTCTGCATCTGTTAGCATCATGGAAAAACCTAAATACAGTAGCCCGGATAAAACTATAAAAGCTGCTAAGGCTGCAGTAGAGCTATGCGAGTCGCTTTCCGTAGATGCTTTGGCAAAATAGCAAGAGCGTGTTAGAGAGCTGCTAGAAACTATTGAGCAGCAGAACGCTGAGCAGCTGGCTAAGCTGAACAAGGCAGCGGCCTCAAAATCCGCACGTTCAACAAAGAATGCTGGTAGCAAGTCCCATGGGCAGGCTTCGTCCCCCCATCCGGACAGAAGAAGAGAAAAAGAGGTGAATGCGCAACAGATGACTGTGTATGATCCGGTTCTTGCCGGAAAGCAACAAGCCGAGCAACACGATGCCGGTAGGAAAAGCCAAGGGGCAGAGCGAGGCTACGCCAGAGGAGGATATGCCGGAAACAATCATGCCGGTAGATATGAGACCGGGCAAAATTATCGAGCTGCAAGGGCAGCGTACGATGAGGAGGAAATAGATCCCCCGAGGTACCGGCAGGCAAGGGCCGCGGTACCGGAATGTTATGATGAAGCTGATTCTGCAAGACCGGCAGCATACCGGAACCCATTGGGAGAACGCTTGGGAGAGAGATACTTACCGGAACGGGATGCGAGGCACCGTCCGGATAGAGTGTACTTGTCGGAAATGATCGAGGAAGAAGGTCCTCCAGGTCCAAAGTGCTTTGGCCCAAGAATCATGAGAGAAAACCACCAGTTCGCAACTTTACGTTGCCCCGTGACACAAAAACATACGATGGCACTACGAAGCCGGAAGATTGGCTCGCGGATTACGTGACCGCGGTATACGTCGCAGGTGGTGGAGGAACCGTAGCAGGAGGAGGAAACAGGCGTTGGGCCGTGAGAATCATACCATCGTTTTTGGTTGGACCGGCAAGAATCTGGCTAAACAACTTGCCGGCAGGAAGCATAAATGGCTGGCTGGATTTTGAGGAGGCTTTTGTGAGCAATTTCAGCAGCACCTATCGAGGCCAAACAGGCCGCAAGCAACTTGCTCGTGCGTACAGCGCCCGAACGAAACGGACCGGGATTATCTGGCCCGGTGGAACACTACAAGGAACTCCTGTGAAGGGGTAATCGAAGCACAGGCCATTGCTTGGTTTAGCAGTGGGTGCAGAAGAGGTTCACCGTTGTGGCAAAAGCTGCAGCGGAACATGCCGACAACGTTGGCAGAGATGATACGTGTGGCGGATAGCTATGCGTTGGGAGACCCAACGCAGCCGGCAGTGCAACCTGAGCCGGAACAGCTACGCCAAGAGCAACACCGGGATAACCGGAATAACAAAAGAAGAGAAGATTTTCCGGATCGAAGGTACGGTCCGCAGCAAGTTGCTGCTGTGCAGGAAAACTCTGAGGCCAGCGGCGATCGGAGGCAAAGAACCGGATCGCAGCCGTGGGCGGGTCCTAAGAAACAATGGGTGGAAAAGAAACCCCGGGTCCGAGAAAAGAAACCGGCAGAACCCGCAAAATACACCATGGAAGCTGCCATGGACCAAACCATGCCGGTGGCACACACCGAACCCGGCACACCCGTCAAACCACTTGACGAAGGATTGTACCTGGACAAAGTACTTGATGCAAAAGGGAGTGGTAAAAGATGCACAACCGCCACAAGACATGCCGCGGCAACAACAGCTACCACCACCACCGCCGCTTACCGGGGCAAACGCCTTACCGGTGCAGCCAAACCGGCAGCAGTACCAGCAAGTTAACCGGGTGGAGCAAAACGATAACCAACCACCTCCACCGGCACCTTTAGGCCGGAATGTTTACGAAGACCCGCATATGTGCTGTGTTGTTTTTGTCACTGAGCCAACAGACAGGCAAAGTATGCATCGCCGCTCCATGGAAGTAAACGCCGTGATGCCGGCAGTTCCCAAATACATGATGTGGTCCAATCAGGAAATTACCTGGTCATCTAAGGATCACCCCAAAATCATGCCGAATCCGGGTGGATATGCTCTTGTTGTGGACCCAATCATGAAAGGGCCGCAAACTCGAGTAAAATTCAGCAAGGTGCTGATAGACAACGGTAGCAGCATAAACATCATGTACAAGCATACCATGCATACGCTGGGCATAACAGAAAATATGCTTCAGCCCACGCGTACGACGTTCCACGGAATCGTTCCGGGCTTGTCCTCGCGCCCCGATAGGAAAAGTTCGGGTGGACGTAGCATTTGGAGGCCGTGACAATTGCCGGGTTGAAAATGTCGAGTTTGAGGTGGTGGATCTAGACAGTCCCTACCATGCACTGCTGGGGAGACCGGCATTGGCAGCCTTCATGGCCACAACTCATACGGCTTACCTCAAGATGAAGATGCCGGCACCTCGTGGACCATTGACTGTGGTGGGAAACTACAAAGTCTCACTGGAAACTGCATCTGCCGGATCAAACCTAGCGGAATCGCTGGTGATCGCGGAGGAAAAGAAAAGGATGCAAACAGCTGTTGCGCTGGCTCAATCCTCACAGTTGAGCTTAGCGGCAATGAGCGGAAACTTGGGCTCGCCAGCATTCAAGCCGACAAATGAAACAAAGGACATTGTGCTGGATCCGGCTTACCCAGAGCGCACCGTTCGTATCGGTGCCGGACTTGATCAAGCATAGGAAAGCGCGCTCGTCAGCTTCCTCCGTGAGAATCGGAATATTTTCGCCTGGTCAACTGATGATTTGGTGGGTGTTCCGAGGGAGCTGGCTGAGCACTCTTTAAACGTCCGGAAAGATGCCAAGCCGGTGCGGCAACCACTGCGCCGGTTCGCTGAAGATAGAAGGAAAATCATAGGAGAAGAGGTGACAAAACTGCTCGTTGCCGGATTCATTGTGGAGGTCACGCACACAGAGTGGCTGGCCAATCCGGTAATGGTTGAAAAGAAGAAAGATGAGAACCTGGAGGCAAAAGCTCCGAAGGTGTGGCGCATGTGCATTGACTACACCAACCTAAACAAGGCTTGCCCAAGAGACCCTTTTCCTTTGCCACGAATCGATCAAGTGATTGATTCAACCGCCGGGTGTGAGTTGTTGTCCTTCCTGGATGCGTATTCCGGTTTCCACCAGATTCCCCTGAAAAAGGAAGATCAAATAAAAACTGCGTTCATTACCCCGCACGTGGCTTATTGCTATGTTACTATGCCTTTTGGTTTGCGCAACGCTGGTGCAACGTACCATTGCTGTATGCAAAAATGCTTGTTTGATCAAATCGGAAAGAATGTGCAAGTCTATGTGGACGACATTGTGATAAAAACTAAGGTAAAGAACACCTTAATTGATGACATCCGGCAAACATTCGATAACCTAAGACGGTTCCGGATGAAACTTAATCCGGCAAAGTGCACCTTCGGTGTCCCTGCCGGCAAGTTGCTCGGTTTCCTGGTATCAAGCCGGGGCATTGAAGTTAATCCGGTAAAAATCCGGGCAATAGAAAGAATGGCTGTCCCTCGAGAGTTAAAAGATGTGCAAAAGTTTACCGGAAGCTTGGCATCGCTAAGCCGGTTCGTAAGCAGGTTGGGAGAAAAAGCTCTGCCACTCTATGCTCTCATGAAAAAATCTGACACGTTCGTCTGGACCCCTCAGGCAGACGCAGCGTTTAAGGAGCTAAAAACAATGCTAGCCACAGCACCTATATTGGCTTCACCTCTAGAAAGAGAACCTATGCTATTATACATAGCGGCAACAAACCGGGTTGTGAGTGTAGTGGTTGTAGTTGAAAGAGAAGAGGAAGGAAAAACCGTCCAGAGGCCGGTATACTACCTGAGCGAGGTGCTCTCCTTCTCAAAACAAAACTACCCTCATTTCCAGAAAATGACTTATGGCGTGTACATGGCCGCCACGAAACTCAAGCATTACTTTGAGGAGCACCCCATGAAGGTGGTGAGTGAAGCACCAATTTCCGACATCATGTGCAACAAAGACGCCAGCGGCCGGATTGCAAAATGGGCAATCCAGATATCACCATACGTGCCGGTATATGAAAGAAGAGATGCCATAAAATCACAGGCTTTGTCCGATTTCCTTGTTGATTGGGCGGAGATGCAATACAAACCGCCAGATCAGCGGATAGAGTACTGGAAAATGCACTTTGATGGATCCAAACTCAAAGAGGGCCTAGGTGCCGGTGTGGTACTTACTTCGCCTAAAGGGGATCACCTCCGGTATGTTTTGCAAGTGCATTTCAGGGCATCGAACAATGTCGCTGAATACGAAGCTTTGATCCATGGGCTTAAGGTCGCAAAAGAAATCGGTGCCCACCGGATCATTTGCTATGGAGATTCAGATCTTGTGGTACAGCAGTGTTCCGGGGATTGGGATGCGAAAGATGCCAACATGGCCTCATACCGGTTTCACGTGCAAAAGATTGCCGGATTCTTCGAAGGGTGTGAGTTTCACCATGTACCGCGCGCAGAAAATGAAGCCGCGGATGCTTTGTCCAAGCTGGGCTCATCTAGGCAAGAAATTCCTCCCGGCATAGCTTTGGCTCACTTAAGAATACCATCGATCAAACCAAGCCCGGAATCGGAATCAATTTTTGTACCGGAATCGCACGTAGTGCCCATGGATATCGATGAAGGGAACCCGGGGACTGCTCCGGCAAGCTCGGGGACTGCTCCGGCAAGCTCGGGGACTGCTCCGGCAAGCTCGGGGACTGCTGTACCCATACCGGAAGAAATGATGCTGGTGGATAGCATGGAGATAGATGCACCGGTGTTTTTGGTTCGAGAGACACCGTCATGGGTTAAACCTATTAAGGAATTCCTGATCAACGGCACCTTGCCGGCTGATGAAAATGTATCAAGGAGAATCCAAAGAAGGTCCAAAGCATATACATTCATCAATGGTGAAGTCTACAAGAGAAGCGTTACCGGTATCCTTCAAAGATGTGTGGAACCGGAAGAAGGGAAAGAGATGCTTGAGGAAATTCACCAAGGAGAATGTGGGCATCATGCCTCATCAAGGGCGCTGGTAGCAAAAGTATTCCGGCATGGGTTTTACTGGCCCACTGCTTTGGAGAACGCTGAGGATTTGGTAAGAAAATGCAACGGGTGCCAGAGGTACGCCAAGCAAAATCATACCCCAGCGTCCGGTTTAAAAACAATACCATTAACATGGCCGTTCGCCGTTTGGTGCCTTGACATGGTTGGCCCATTCAAGACTGCAAGAAGCAGCATGACCCACATCTTGGTTATGGTGGATAAATTCACCAAGTGGCTAGAAGTGAAACCTATCGCAAAATGTGAAGGGCACACAACAGTGAAGTTCTTAAAAGATGTCATTTTGCGGTATGGATACCCGCACAAACATCATCACTGACAATGGAACCAACTTTGCTCAAGGTGAGTTCAAAAGGTTTTGTGAGGACAAGAACATCCGGTTGGATTTGTGCTCAGTGGCACACCCACAAGGCAATGGCCAGGTGGAAAGAATGAATGCTTTGGTACTTTCCGGTATCAAACCTAGACTCATTGATGCAGTGGAAAAGTCACCGGGATGTTGGCTCGATGAGCTACCATCAGTTCGTGGAGTATAAGAACAACTCCAAACCGGTCTACCGGATACACTCCGTTCTTCATGGTTTATGGAGCAGAAGCGGTCATACCAACCGACATCATCCATGATTCACCAAGAGTACAGCTCTATACTGAGCAAGAGGTCAAAGAGGCCAGAGAAAATGATGTGGACTTGCTAGAAGAGGCAAGAGAGCTGGCTTTGGCAAGAACAGCCATTTACCAGCAGAACCTCAGACGCTATCATAACCGGAAGGTTAACCCGAGAGTTTTCCGGGAAGGAGATCTTGTGCTTCGCCTAGTGCAGCGCACTGAAGGCCGGCATAAGCTTTTGCCACCATGGGAAGGTCCCTTCATTGTAAGCAAGGTGCTTCACAATGATGCATACTACTTAATCGATGCACAGGAGTGGAAAAAAGGAAAGGCGGACAGGTCCGGAGAGGAGAGCAAGCGTCCATGGAACGTAGCTCTGTTGCGTCCTTTCTACTCTTGAAGTGGTGGTGTAAGAAGTTCCTTTTTTGTACCTCATATGCTATGAATAAAAGATGCCGGAACCTTGAATGAATCTCGGGGACTACCACAACTTAAAGTTGCATGTAACTTGTTTATTTTTTCAGTTTACCGGTTGCTTATTGAATGTTTTTTCTTTCCGGTTTAGTAGTGTGCTAAATCCTACCGGAGTCTTCGACTCTCTGTTGTCCGCAAACCGGCTTCATGGCAAGCAAGATAAACCGGTAGGGGATAAGCACATGAACTGCGGAGAGGGAGAGCAGGAAAGAACAATCCGGAAAATTTAACTAACCCCGGTTAAACCGGTTTTTTGCAAAATTTCAGAGTTATTTCTAAGTTCAAGAAGATGCTTGTTTTGGTGAAAGAACCTTGTGCTCATACGCCAAAGAACGCCCAGAGAAGGCAGGCAGAGCCAAGGCAAAAGAACCAAGTATGCATCGAATTGGATGCGGAAACAATCTAGAAATCTTTGCAGTGCAGGATAAAAGCAAAACCATGAGCAAATATGCTAAGGCAAACATAAGATAATTAACACCGGTATAACATACCGGCATAAACTGTTGTGCCACAACCAAAAACAGATTTAAAGTTTTACATCATAAACCCCGGCATACCGGGGTAGAATTTAACAGAGCATTGTTTTAAGGCACGCAGGGCCAAACAGCACGACAAGGTAAATCTTAAGGCAGGTAATCAGGCAGCAGGAGCTTCCGGAGGAGCGTCGCCAGCATCAGCGTCGTCTAGAGGCTCCTCCTCGGCTTCATCCTCCTCCTCATCAAGATAATCTTTGACGTCGGGAGGGGAGGGATGAAGGTGCGCATTTCGGCGTACTCCGCGATATGGTACGCACGATCCTGCCGCTTAGCGGTGAGAATCGGGTCCAGATCGGTTTCCGCGCCTTCGCGCACTCCGGTGAGGGCATCCAGGTCGAGCTCCGGGTACCAGGAACAAGCGACGCGGAGGGCAGAATCCGCTCCAGCGCGGGCAGCAGAGCACTGCCACTCGCGGATCCTCCTGCCGGCGCCCTTGAGACGGTCGCTGATGAGGGAGAAGGTATCCGGCACCTCCTCGCCAGGCCACAGGGTCCTGAAGAGCTGGGTAGCTACATCAGGAATGTCAGATAGATTGCGATCTATGGCGCGCATATGAGACACCCGCGCGTTAAGCGCGACCAGATGGTCGTTGGGCGTCCATGGCACGGTAAGATTCGCTTGGCCTTGGTCCTTGCGGCGCGCGTCAACCTTCTTGACAGCGTACTTCTGTGAGTCCGGAAAGAGGCATGTGCGAAGAAAGAAAAAGGCTAAGGAAAAGAATCCGGAAGAAAAAGAGACCGGAAGGAAAAGAATCCGGAAGAAAAAGAGACCGGAAGGAAAGATAACGAAAATAAAATAGGGTTGGAGGAAAAAAGGCTCGTATGCAGTAGTCAAAGTATGTAAAGGAAAAGGACTCACGGTAGGCAAGTGTGTCAGTTTGCAGGATCAACTGGTTGCATTCCTTGTGCTCCTCCTCCAGCCGCGCGGCTTTCTCCTCAGCACCCTTCCGGGCCTTGGCCAGCTCCTCCAGCTCAGCCCGCAGTACCACGGTGGCATTGCTGGCGTCCTCCGCAGCCTCGTCCATCTTGGCCGCTGCATCGGCTTCGGCGGCTTTGAGGGCCTTGGCATGGTCAAGCCCCAGCTGAATGAGCTGGGACTTGAGCTCCTGGTAGCTGGTCTTGTGGGCACTCAGCTCCTCCTGATGCTGCCGGATGAGCTGGTCCTTCTCCCCTGCAACCCGAAAAAGAGGATGTTAACAAGGTTATGCTAGTAAAAATGAAAAGGAGACCAAGTTAACAGGAGAAAGGAGAAAATCGTACGTTGGGCGGCGGCGAGCTGCTCCCTGAGAGCGTCAATGGAAGCTTCCGGGATCACTGTTGAGCAGAAATTGCAAATGTTAGGAGGAAAAAAGTTTCCGGTAAGAAGGATGCCGGTAGAACAAAAACTTACCTTGGCACTTATCGTGTGCCTCAGCGAGCTCCCGATGCTCCCATAGAAGCTCCTCAAAGAGGGCCTTCCGAGCGTCAGCCGTGAGCTATTCAAGAAAAAGAGATTAGTTAAGTTTTGCGCTAAGAACAAAGTTCTTAACCCGAAACTCGGGGACTGGCAGTGCCGGTTTTGCGCGTTTCTAAGATAAGTTTTGCGCTAAGAACAAAGTTCTTAACCCGAAACTCGGGACTCGGCAAGTGCCGGTTTTGCGCGTTTCTAAGATAAGTTATGCGCTAAGAAGAAGGTGTTTAACCCGAAACTCGGGATCGGGCAGTGCCGGTTTCACGCTAAGTTTTTAAGTTAAGTTTTGCGCTAAGAGCTGCGCTCTCACCACAAAACTCGGGGACTGGGAAGATAGACAAGAGAGAAACCGGCATGAACTAAAGATAGAACAAAGCCGGAAACAAAGAAACCGGTAAAGATTGAAAGAAGTTAGTAGAACATACCATCAGGTTGTTCGTGGAATCGTACCACGCGCTGTCGAGCTCCTTCACGGCGCTGCGAAGCCGCATGAAGTGCTCCTCGGAAGACCGGTCCCCGACAGGGTCAGGTGCCGGTAGCCTGTCCTTGCCCAGACCGCGGGTCGCCGGAGTCATGTCCGCGGCATTCCACTTTTGGGCGTAGGGAAGGAGATGCCCCAGGTCCCGGCCTTGGCGTTGGAACTCAGTAATACGGCCAAGGAGGCCGGTGGCCTTCGTGGCGGTATCCTTGGCGGCCTTGGCAACGTGCAGCACCAGGGGCTGCTGGCCGCCGGAAGGGGCACTGGAGGCCGTCGCCTTCCCCTTGATCAGCTTGGAGGTCTTGGGCGGCGGCGCAGTTGGAGCAGCCTTGGAGGGCTTGGCGCGAGGAGCGTTTGGCGGTGGCATGAGGATGGTTCGTGGAGAAGGGGGAGCGCTAGGCGCGTCACCCGATTTGGAGCCTTCCGGCGCGGAAGTTGTCGTCTTTTCAAGGACGGGAGGAGCCGGAGGCTCCGCCCGCCCGGCAGCTTTTTCTTCTTCGGCGCCGATGTTGCTGGCGCCGGTGTCTTGGTTCTCAGGGAGAAAGGAAAGATCCTCCTCCGTGCGGTGATCTGATGATGAAGGGGCCGCACGCCCCGAATTTGTTGTGCCCCCCGAAAGGGAGGCAGAAGTGTTGCCGGCACCAGATGGTGCCGGGCTTGAGCGAGGAGGAGGGGTTGAGGTCCTTGCGGAACCTTCAGAGCCCGATGGCCTTGGGCCAAGCTTGAGCGCAGGGCTGAGAAAAAGAAAAGACGAATAGTTGGAAAAAAGCAACCGAAAAAAGAACTTGGCAAAAAAGAGGCAAGCCGGAAAATGAAAAACTTACCCGGAAGCAGTTGGCATCGCCTTGCGCCCGTAGCGGCGCACGCCCACTTCCTTCTCCCCCACGGGCTCGGTCCGGAAGCGCTTGGAGGGAGGGGCCTGGCTGGAACCGGCATTAGATGCCGGCTGCTTGTTCTTTTGGCCCTGGGCCATGAGTTTGTCCACAAACTCAGAGCCAGCCGCGGCGCGCAGGGGCGGCACGCGCTCATGGATCTATGAGTTGAATATGGCTAAGAAGCAATTCGCAGGAAAGCAATAGCGGTAAAGTACAAGAAACCGGAAAAGAAAGTACCTCGAGCATGGTCAGGTCATCGGAGGTCCCGGTTGGCTCCGGCGGGTCCCGACCAAGGCGCGCAGCCGGAGTCTTGCCCATCTTCAGATCCTTCCAAAAGATGTAGGGATCTGGGTCGAAGGAGTCAAGGGCACGCTTCCGGCAAGTTCCTCGCCGCTCTGCTTCGATGAGGGGGAAGCGATCCTTGGCCTGAAACATGAAAAAAGAGGATTAGCAAGAGCAGAAAGTTACCGGCAAAAAATAACCCCAATTGCGTAATCTCTTACTTCTTGGGTCGGAGGGTTAGTAGTGCTGAGGGGAAGGAGGCCCCATTCCCAGTCAAATGGCATAGCAGTTTGGCAAATCTGCTTAGCCTTGCGAACAACATCCTTTTTGCTAAGGGGGCGGCCTGTGATCTTGGTAGGATCGCCAGGGCCGTACATCTCGCTCATCCTATGCGCACGACGCTTCAGAGGAAGCACCCGACGCGAGATAAAGGTGCGGATGATATCATCCGAGCAGATGTTGGTCTCCTTCTTCAAAGAGGCCAGGAAGCGCACCACCCGGTTGGTTTCAAGCATGATCTCGTCTTCGGGTTGTAGCTCCAGCTGGTTCTGCTAGGAGGCCCCGCTTGGAACGGAGGAAGATCAATAAGGTTGGCGCGGCCGCTGTTCTTCACATAGAAAAAGGTTCCTTGCCAGGCGCGGCAGGATTCGAGGCCGGCAAACTTAAGGAAAGTGCTCCCTTGGCGGGAGCCAACGATGCAAGATCCGCACTCCACGGGCGGCTTGGGCTTAGGAATTTCCTTGCCCTGGACGGAGTTAATCCGCAAACAAAAGAAGCGGGCAAACGTCTCACGAGTGGGACGAATGCCGATATAGGCCTCCATGAAGGTGGCATAGCAAGAAAGATAGAAGATGGCGTTGCCAGGAAGGTGGTGAGGTTGGAGTTTATAGAAATCTAAAAACTCCCGGAAAAAAGGGGAGGCAGGAAGGCCGAAGCCATGCTCAAAGTGAGCAAGAAAAACAACATATTCACCGGGCTCGGGGTCCGGTTCGATTTCGTCACCGGGAATCCGGCAAACTACTCCTTCCGGAATCCTGCGAGACCGGTACAACCAGTCGATCTCATATTCAGTGACATTGGAGCCCATCCAGGCCCCACGGGTGATTGGGGAAGGCTCCGCGCCGGATGATTGGCTAGAGCTACTAGAGGCTTGGCCAGAGCTACTCGCTTCTTGGCTACCGGAAGCTTGGCTAAAGCTACCGGATTCTAGATGGCCACCGGACTCTTGGCGGCTACCGGATTCCTGCTGGTTGCCGGAATCGGTCTCCATCGGATCTGAAGCCGTGGATTCGCCGGGAGATTGTCTACGGCGCTTAACGGAAAAAGAAGAAGAAGATGCGGAGGAAGATTCCTCGTCAGACATTGGATGGGTAGGCGAAAAAACAGAAATCCCACACTTGAACCCCGCGTGAAGATCTACGAGTAAGAAGAAAACCAAAGAAAAAGAGGAAATAAGAACACCGTAGACCCAAGATCTGAAAAGCAAGCAGATGGCGAGCAAAGCAAGATTGGTACCAACCTTGAGCGGCGCAGTCGCTGAGGAAGGTGTTTGCCGGTGGTGGAGCGGGCTTGCGGTCGCCGACACCGTCGACGGCGAGGCGGAGAAGCTCGCGAAGAAGCGAGAATGCAGCGGGCACGGTGAAGGTGTTGCTGAAGATTCCCGCACAGCGAGGTCCGGCGGAAGCACGGCGTAAGTTCGCCGGGCGCCGGAGCTTGAGCGAGCGACGGCGGACGGAGAGCGGCGGAAGCGCAAAGGCGAGGAGCACTGTGCGCGAAGGATGAGGAATGCGAAGAAGAGGAAGAAGAAGGGGCAGTTGTGCTTATAAAGGAGAGAGAAGATGGGCCGAAAACCGCTGGGCCGCGGCGGTTCGCCTCGCGGCCCGCGACGGTTCGCGCCGTGGGCCGCCACGTGGCGAAGAGGTACACGCGAGAAAATAGGGGGCCGCACGGAGGCACACACGGGATCCAAAACGGCTACTGGGATCCGCAGTGGTGCATTAAATGGGCGCGCGGGAGTCGAAGCGAAGTGACAACTGACTCTGGCGCGACAGTTAACAGTGCGCATGTCAATGACAGGCGCGGGGCCCAAAATATTCTCGACTTCGCCGAGGAAAGAGTAAATGCAAATGATACCGGAGAAAAGAGATGCCGGAACGTGCCTTGCAAAGAGAAGAAAATGAACAAGGGTAAAGGTGCCGGAACCAAGCTCAAGGCATGAGTGAGTAAACCGGTATCTTAGAAAGATGAAAACCTGGCATGGTCTGTAGGATAGAATCCTCCAGACTATACCAGCTTCGGGGACTAATGTTGGGGGGATAACCCCCGGTATGCCAAAGGCATGCCAAACCGGATGGTTTGAGCCATCAAGATACCGGTTTGATGTTCTTGTCGGAAGCCCGGTAGGAATTTGGGCTAAGTGAAGCTAAGCCGGTATCCCCAAAGGGTTATGCTTGGAACCCGGTAAAGAAGATACCGGAAAGGAGGGCTGTCGGCAGGACTGGTCAAAGATTCTCTTCAGAGCAAGAAGACAAGGATGAGCTAAGCAAAGTGACTTTAATCGAGCCCTGGCGCCAAAGAGAGAGGTGACGCTGAAAGAAGCCGGAGGACATCAACATTTCGATTAAAGAGGACTCCGGCGTCACCTATGATTAAAGTAGCTTTGTAAAGTAGTTTGTCCAGATCAAAGATACCATTAGGGTTTCTTGTTCCGTAAGCCACCCTCTCCCCTATATAAGGAGAGGGGTACCGCCTCTTACGAGCGCGAGACCACGGAGAGATCGGTGAATAGAACTTGTAACCATGTTGAGATCAATGAAGTCGGCGATCTAGTAAAGAGTTCTTCCTCTTGTCTCTCTTCTTGTATACCGGCCTCTGGTTGAGTTCTTGAGGAAAGCATCCGGAAGTTCTTCCCATCTAATCGCAAACCCTCCCCCGAATCCTCTAGCGTCCATTCGGCCCCAATCTAAGCCATCCTATGGCATCTGTCTGTTCACCACGACGACACCTATCTTCAACTTGAGGTCGAGCATGAGCTTGACTTTGACCTTGTGGCCATTTCCCTTGTTGTTTCTCACTCAAGTTCTTCTTCTTCTTCAATGGGCATGATCTAACATGATGCCCTTCAACCTTGCACTTGAAGCAAACCAACTTGGCCGGATCCTTGACTTTGTCTTGGCCCTTCTTCTTGTTGCTCTTGCTCTTGGACTTGTTCTTGTTATTGGAGTTGAATCCAAGTCCACCCTTGTCATTGGGAGATTGTTGCACACTTAGCATCTTGTCAAGTGCGGATTTCCCTTCATGACGCTTTTCCAAGTCTTTCTTCAAAGAAAGGACTTGGGCCTCGAGCTCTTTTATTTCCTCTACATGGTTAGTAGAAATACAAGTACTAGAGGAAGTAGAAGCTTCATTGTTGGAGCAACAAGGCAAAGTAAGTAATCTAACACAAGGTGTATCACTAGTTTGACTAGATGGATTACAAGGACTAGCACATGGCAATATAACATTTTGGGTAGAGGTTGTGCTAATGTCCACATGAGGCTCACAAGATGTTACCTTAGTGATACTAGCCTCATGAGCTAACTTTAGCTCATCGTAGGAAGTTAGAAGATCCTCAAGAGAGTGTGAGAGCGTTTTATTGCTTTCTTCCAATTCCCTACAATTGCTAGTTAGCAACTCAAGTTGAGCCCTTAGCTCAACATTCTCCTTTAAGGTAGATGCTTCACAAGAATTAGAGTTAGTAGCACAAGCATCAACAATAGTTTTCTCATTTTCATGCATATAGGATTCAATTTTTTGTGTAAGCATAAAATTAGTATGCTTCTCATCTTTTAGCTCATGCTTGAGGAGAGTGAATCTCATTTCCCCATTTTCAACATGGGACTCCAACTCCACTATGGTTTCCCTATATTTATTCAAGGTATCCATAGAGTGTTCGAGATTAGCACGAGATTCTTTATTACCATGAAGAGAAGCATATACCATTGCCATATTATGCACCAAGGTATTATATTCTTCATCATTATCATCATCATCATTCTCATCGTTAGAGGATGTGTTAGGAGTCAAAGTAGGAGATACCTTTGATCCATTTGCCATAAGGCACATGTGCATACCGGAGGATGAAGATGAAGATATTCTTGAATCCTCATTTGAAATCATGTCTTGATCCATAGAGTGTTCGGTTTCCTCTACATTGTCGTGGTATCGTCACGGCATATGCCATAGGGTGGCTAATCGAAGTGGTTCCTGAGGGATCTCACGGCGGTATCCGGATGCGGGTATGGGGACGAGTGACACGGCGACGTACCCAGGTTCGAGGCCCTCCGATGGAGGTAAAACCTCTACTCCTGCTAGAGATGTATAAGATGATCACACAATACAATGGTGCTCCTAGAGCTGTGTCCGGCTGCTCCTGGGAGGCTAAGGGAGACGATGGTCTCTCTCACAGGGCAACGCTAAGGGTGGAATGGAGTAAGAATGATCGATTGTTCCCCGCACGAGGGGGTTGGCCAGCTTATATAGGCGCTGGCACTTTTACATATAAGACCCTATAGTTTACTGGCCGGCTTGGCCGGCTCCGGCTTCCGCTCCTTCCCGAGGCAATGACGTCAGGAGCCGTTGAGGCCTCATGGCCTGTCCCATCCGGCTGCCTCGGTCAGCGGTATGGAGAGGAGGTGTCCCTGTCGCCGTCAGCCACTGTAGCCAGTACGGATCGGCGTAGACCATGATGGCCTGTCCGGCGCGTGGCACTATTGCTCTACAGTGCCCCGCGCTTTACGGAGGATGAAGTCAGCGTGGACTTTGGGAACCCGGATCACCAACCCGGTTCCTTCCAGTGCAAGACTCGCCAGCCTCGAGTCGGTCTGAGGTACAAACCCCCAGTCGGATATGGCTTGTAGAAGCCGGCCCAGCTACAGCATTGGCGGCCGTAGCCAGGCCGACTAGGACCTAAAGCCAGCCGGCTTCCGGACCAGCTGGCCACGGCGCCAGCCGGCTGCTCCTCAGCCGGCCTTTGCCGCGAGCCGGCCAGTGGCCAGCCGGCCGCTTTGCGTCCATTGCCCTACCCGGGGTCTTCCACCCGACATTAGCCCCCGAAGCTGGCAAGGTCCTGCGTTTAGAAGGACCTAGGCAGGTTTTCCTGGCTTCTCGAATGTAATTGACGGCACTTGGAGGGGCCGACTGAGAATTTTCATTCAGCCGGCTGCGCCCTCATCCGGCTCGTTTCGGCCGGCTGGTTCTAGCCGGCCGCTTTTTACACTTATGCAGCTTTTGCTTTCTCGCAAGTTTTGACGATGTCTCCGCCTTGCTGGATGAATTTTGGGCTGAGATGAATTTAACGTCCGGCTCCGGCTTGCGGCGCACCGGAGGCTCCGCCGCCTCGGGTCCTGCGCCCGACTTGACCGGTCTGACGCCTGGGTCCTGCCGTCGGTTCGTCTGGTCACATCAATGCCCCCTCCGGATCCGGTGCGGTTGTGGGCGACGTGGTGCGGCGGTTTTCGATAACGGTAGCGGTCGTGGGGGCAGTTAGTGCGCAGAAGATCCGGGCGACGTGGCCACGGTCGCCACTTGGAGGCCAACCGTCCGCCGCGGGCGGCTATAAATGCCGCGGGGGGGGGATCGAGGCGGCACTCCCCGCACTTCTCTTCTTCCTCGCGCCCTCGCTCCTCTCGCTCTCCTCTTCGTGCTCGAGCCCGTTGCTGCTCCGGCGAACGTCCTCCGCTGGCGAACTCCGGCGAACGAATCTCCGCCGATCCGCCGCCGTCACTCCGTCGAGCCGGTGCCACGGGGCCCCGCGTTTCAACGGAGCGTCCTCCGCCGCCGCCGTCGCCACCGTCGCGAGGCTCTTCTTCGCCCTTTCGCCTCTCGTGGTCATCTTCTTGTAATATCCCAGGTAATGGGGTTACAAAAATAGAGGAAACAGATGTGTGCATTGCATTCATGCATAGAAAATCTGGGGAATTTTCGCGCTTTAAAGTAAAACAGATCACAAGAATCGAAGTTTCACTTGACCTTGGTGGAATTGAAGTAGCACATCAAGTCAAGCGCTATAAACCTCAATGTGACTTTACTAAAACCTTGTTTTGGGTAGAGATGAATTGATCTAAGGGGTTAGATCAAATGGAATTAAAACCAACACCAGAACATATGAATCAAGGAACAATTACTTGATTCTATCAAAGATCATAACATTGAATTCCTTGCCATAATCTAAGAACATCAATCTAATTGGAAATCAAGTAACAATAATTGGAGGAACTATTCTAGACTTATCTTTTCCATGTCTTAAACTAATCCATGATCCTACCATGAACCTCATGGTATTTATTCTATTTCAATCTTGGGAATATAATTAGGAGATCAACTCTAGAAATATTTATCTTTCTCTATTCCATGTTATTATACATCAAACCTAGAGAGGTGAGAGTTCTATATTAATAATTAAAGAAGCAATAACAAACCTTGAGCTAAACCTTGGATATACATCCAAGCATTCAAATTATCATCTTTAAGAGGAATCCTAGGATATTATTCAAGACATTCCTAGGGAGAGAAACCATTTATGTTAAACATAGATATTGATGATCACATCAATCCCTATGGAGCCTAACCTTAAGTTAGTATTAAAGTCCTTTCCAAAATAAGAGAGACCAATCATACAAAACATAGCTTTGTCTATTTAAGAATAAAGGACAACCATTGAACTAGAATATTAGGAGTACACCATAAACTCTAGAATAAACCATTCCTATATAAGAGAGCTCAAGATATGGTGTTACACTCAAGAAAGTTCAAGCTAACACCTGAATGTGAGGGAGAGAACTATCCATATACCCAGATGATACTATCAACATTATTTAAGTGGAACCCTAACAGAATATCTCAGGCATTCTCCTGGGATATAATTTATAGAGACAACCATAGCCATGTCCAACCTAGAAACTATAAGAGAGGTATTATGCTTAGTTGATCAAGACAATACTTGATCTTAGAAGTGAGAAACCTAACTCAGGAGAGATACACTTTAGGAAGCCAAACCTTGATCATTATAAATTGAGTGATGATCATAAACCCTAAGTATTTGAAATAAAGATATTAAGAACAAGTAGATCATATATAATATATGATCATGCTTTGGAGATATGTGGGGATAAGTTAAACCCTAATAGGATAAGCTGATATCATTAGCCACATGAAATTATAAGGAGATCAATAATAAGCAACCCTAGGCTTAGATTTCAACCTTTACTTGTGAACCACTTGGTGATCACAGGTATAATTCTACCACATTTACAGTTCACCTATTCTTCACTTAAGAACCACATGAAAACCTTTAGTGTCAAACTCTATACTTTATATGGTGAGAAACCATATATCCATATGACCAAAGTTAACTATAAAAAGAACTATAACTAATGTAGTTACTTTAATGGTAGAATTGAAATTACTAATAGAAGTTAATTGGTAGAAGACAAAACCAATTACCAAGTCCTTAGTAATTAGAAAAGCACATGAAATATTAAGAAAGTAACCACCTTATCATGGTTAGGGGAGATTAAACCCTATCACATACAATATGATGTCATCCCAATTCTATAAATTAGAATTGTATCTCAACCCTAGTTTACATATCACTATGGTGATTACCATATAAACCTAGACCATAATTGTGAATTAAATCAATGGCCATTAGGTAAATATCCCTAGAACCCTAGTATGGCTTATTGATAAAATCTTATGCTTCATTTATTAAACCTGAGGAAAACCATTGTGATACATCTTATAATTAAAACCATAAGTGTAATTATCCACCACTTATCTATTTAATTAAGACCCAACCTTGAGGAGAATAATATCTACTCTAGGTACTGCAAAGTGTTACTAGACCATCACACTAAGGTTAATTTTAACATGAGTTATCAACAAACCTACAAAACTTAACTAGAAATTGCTCACATAAAATAACATGCAAGTGATTAATTAGTCAAATAGGAACTAAGATATCACAACAACTTCAGAAATACTTTGAGAAGAAAGTATTAACTCCTACATTTCTAAATTAAATGGAATTCATAATAAAAAGGAAATCAAAGTGAAAGTATAATTCATGTCTAATTGCTATTTTGAATAAGCCAACAATATGCAATATAATCCAATACAAAATAATTGTTTCAAACAAAATAATGGTGTACTAATCATTGCACCAGGTCTTAATCAAATGCACAAATAAAAGATCTGCAAAAATAAATAAAATTCAAAGATGAAATTCAAATAGGAAATATAAAACAGAAAATGAAAACGAGAAAAAGGAAAAGAGGAGAAAAACCTTACCTTGGCTCACCCGGCCGTGGCAGCCCAACAGAGCCCAAGGTCCAGCCCACCTCGGCAGCCCAACACCAATCCACCAAGCAGCCCGTTAGGCCAGCCCAAACCACAGCCCAGCCTAGCCCAAAGTACCCCTTCGCTCGGATAAGAACGAGAGAGACGGAGAGGACTTCGTCTTCCTCTCCGGACGCCCCGGAGCTCGCCACCGCGACGCCCGCTCCACGTCCCGCGGTCGCCGCCGCCGATGCTGACCTCCAGCTCACGCCGAAGAGCCTATAAAACGCGTCGGCAACCTCAATTTTCCCTCTTTTCGTCTCAAACCGCCAAATCCCCGAAACCCTAGCTCGACAGCAATTATCTCGCCCCAGCGATTCTGACCACCTCTGAGGCCGCCGTTGAGCTTGGGAGGAGCGCCTCGTCGTCCTCGGTCGTCTGGTAGAGTTTCGCGTCAAGGGGAGCTCGGGATATGGCGCAATCGACCGTTTCCTTCCGCCGGGGTTCCACAGAAAAATGGACCATGGCGTCGCCACCGTCGACAATCGCTGTCGTCAAGCCTACCGTGAGCATCTAGGTGAGCATGCGCTTCTCTGGAGCCCAAAATCGCATCCTAGTTCGCATCGTAGCTCCACCGCGTCGTTGCTCGTCGGAAACCGCCGCGGTTCTTAGTCGCCGGCAAGGTTCCGGTGGCTATTTCCGAGCGGCGCCGCCACTATCGCGTTCACCTCGGCGTGCTTGTTCCAGTGGGCACTGCGTGACCCCGCGGGAACCCCTGGACCGCCGCCGTCGATCCCGTCTGGCCGCCGGCCAGCAGCCTCGTTGCCACGGTGGCAATTTTGACCCAGTCAAATGCCCCGTGGCAGATGAGGTGGACAGACCCCACCAGTCATAGACTATGGGTGGTATCTGTCCAGGTATGTTTAGCAGTTTCGTTTCATTTCAAATTTCAATAATACCTGCAATTTCAAATGAATTTAAAAAATTCAATTTAAGTCAGAAAAATATAAATGAGATATCACAATTCTTAAAAAAGAAAACTCTATCCAATAAAAATACAATATGAAATTTTTATTTTTATAAAAAAAAATCATTTATTTAATACTTATTAAATGAGCCTTTTCTTTAATTCTAAATTGAATTAAAATTCAATAAATTGGAAAACCTTCTAAAATAAATAAAAACCAGTAAGAAAAATAAAGAAAACATTAAAGTTATTTTTCTTTACTTGTTATTTTGTTAAATCTTTATTAGTGGAAATTTAAACCCTAATTAATAATTATCTTAATTATTAATTTATTAAAAATAATAAAATGCCAAACCTAACATTATTTTTATTTCAAAGTTATTAATAACTTCAACTTTATTAATGAAGTTATTAATCCAATAATTATAGGGTAATTAAGAAACCCTAGTTTCATTATAAACCAAGTGATAACCTCATAATTTTGTGTGGAATCCTAAAACCCTAATTCAACTATGCACCAAATCCTAGTTCCATTATTACATGTGAACCCTAAATTGCTTCTCAATCTAAACCTAGGTTGGAGCATGTGATCATAATAGTTCCTTTCAATCATAGATACATAGTAGCAACTAAATACTTGCCTTAGTCACATAAAATGTAGAAGACCTATCACTAGCATATATGAGATATGACCATGTGTTCATCCTCATCAAACCTAGACTAATCAAGCAGGGTCAACCTAAGTATAAAATCCTAGATCCTATTACCAAAACCATCATCCTTGTTTATACCTATGCTTAGCATCACACCATTGTGATGAACCCTAATAGCAACCATGCCAATTATCATGACACCACATAACCATACTCCACTAAACCCCATTAGTGTAAGATAAATTATTAAACATCCTATTTAAGGAAACCACTCATTCCTTACTTAATGAATCCAATAGCAAACCCTAGACAACCTCAACCCTAATTGATATACTTCTTATTATTTAAGAAGTATGTTCTTCAAAAGTTATTCTTTTGAAGAAAATAAGGAATCATCATCAACCCTACCTACACAGGACCTATAAACTCTAGTCTAGCTATTATTAGCAATATAAACCAACCTTGACTAACAACCATGTATAAATGAATTGCTTAGGATGCCTAGGCTTAACTTAACCTTACAAGCCCTTGGTGTCGATGAGTCCAACATTGTTGTGATCCATCTAACTACTTACTCCAAAAACTACTTGGAACCATAGATAAATTATAGAACTCCACCAACCTAATTATCATACTTGTTCTTTATTATAGAACATGTTCTTCAAAAGTTATTCTTTTGAAGTATATGATAATTAATCCTTAACCATGCCATCTAGTACTAAACCCGACCACTGTTCTTTACTTGATAACGATTATGCCAATTATCATTCTTTGTGTGCTCAATTGATGCTATTATTCTGATATATTGTAACTACCTGTCTGATAATACCATGTAATCACACCTGAATAAGAACCTTGTATGTAAATCACTCTAAAAGTGCAACACACCCTAAACCAATCATTATCACTCACTGATCCTAAATCCTCGGGGTTAGGTCACGCTTAGAGCGATTGCATCTCATTCTTATGCATTATTGCATCCTTGCCAATCTTTGAAACATCGTCCTTACCGGACGATGATGCTATTTCAGAATTTGGAGTTATTGCGCATCGAAGACCTTGCCTCGCATAATCTTGCAGTCAAGAAAGGCAAGTTCATCACTTGCTCATGTCATTTGAGTATTTTTATCAAATTACTTGCAAAGTATTATGGTTATCACTATTGCACAAAAATCAAAACCACTACTTTCATAACTATGAATATGACTATGTGGTGGGCAATGGAACCATGGATTGTGTTGATATGGTGGAGGTTCCATTGCACGGGTTTATATCCATCTAGGATTAAACAACAAATGTCGCCGATGATTCTTGTGCCGTAATACCCGTGTTAACCATAAGATCCGGAGTGGGACGGAATAGTCAAAAGTGTTTCCACCTCTCGTTCATCAACGGATGCGCTTTACCGTAGTACACTTGTAATCCAGGGGGCAAGCCGGTGAGGCTGGGGAGTCCTAAGTCCCCACGGCATAGCATCGCGTAGTACACTTGTCGCCTCGAAGGAGCAAGATGGTGAGGGTGGGGAGTCCCATTCAAGTCCCCACGGTATTGCGGTCTAGGATGGGTTGCAGCTACCGGCGTAGGAGTGGATGGTAGAGCCCAGCAGATCGTTGTCGTGGTCGGGGTCCACCTTGAAATCTACGGGAATAATGGGACCGACGTGGACCCAGGGTCGGGGCATGCAACAAAGGGTGGGTGTTCGAGGTAGCGGAGGAACATGATTGGCTAGACCTTATACCGGGCCTCACACCAAAGGAAGTGTGGACGAGAACTTAAGCTCGGTTGGCACCAAGGTTAAGATCTCTTATGGGTAAAGCAACACACCTCTGCAGAGTGTAAAGAACCGTGACTCGTCACTCCTCGTTCCGGGATATGGAACTCGCGAACGCTGCCGGAAAGGAGCTCCATGAAGTTCTAGTAAACCGGTGAAGGCCGACGGACATAGTTCTTCCGAATAAAAGCAACCTTTTGAAGAAATGATTATGAAAACCTGCATTGGTATTAGACTTTCCGGTCTAATGCCGTAGCTAGTGCATTAAACACCTCTTTCCTATAATGAACTTGTTGAGTACGCTCGTACTCATCCCACTCTTAAATCCCCTGCTTAGATATGGAGGCATCGAAGGAGGATCTACATTGCAACTCGAAGACCGAGGAGTCAACAACTACTTCAAGAGACAGGACTCTGTCAGATGAGTCAGATACCACATCCAACAAGGAGAAAACCTAGTTTAGCCATAGAATGGAACTAGCTTCCTAAACCTAGCTCCTACTTAGCTAGAATCTATTCATAGCCTCTATAGCTAGTCAAATACTCTACAAATAGAGTCCGTGATAAGATTAGATCACGAATCGTTCTTTTGGAGTTTATTTGCAGTTTTACCTCATTGTAAAGTAGGAGGCTGTGTGGATCTTTTGTAAAGAGTCTGTGTTGTAATTCTATAGACATGCCTTGGACCCGCATATGTTTCTGTTGTACCACTCTGAGCGATATAATACGAGTGGAACGGTGTTTCATTGGTGTTATATCAGACTTGCATACTACACCATGCAGTGGTATGCCGGGTCACCACACTTCTTCTTCTTCCTCGACAATGGCCTCCGCCAGTGGATCGTGGAGGGGCTCGTACATGCGGGAGGACGACATCGAGCGGCTGGTGCGCCTCCGCCGCATCCCGTTGTCGGTGGTCACGCGGGCGCCCGGCGAGGAGAAGGAGCCCGAGCCGCAGCCCGGCGAGCGCGTCGTCTTCGGCGCGCATCTCGACCGCGGGTTGGGCCTGCCTGCGTCCAACTTCTTCCGGCAGTTCCTTGACAACTTCGGCCTGCAGCCGCACCATCTGCCGGCCAACGCCTGCATCCTCCTCAGCTGCTATGTGGCTTTCATGGAGGCCTACGCCGGCTTGTGGCCGGATATCGACTTCTGGAGCCGGCTGTTCTACCTCAAGGCCCAGACCACGGAGGGCCGCCTGCGGGCCTGCGGCGCCGCCTCGATCTACACCCGGCCGGGTACGCCCTTCCCCAAAATTCCAACCGTTGACTCGGTGAAGAATTGGCAGATGTCGTTCTTCTACGTGCGCAACGAGGGCGGGCTCGTCGACCGGATCAACTTGCTGGAGTTCAACCCGGCTCCTCCAGTCGGCCGGATCAACTGGAGCCACAACGCCCGCACGGCGGATCCAGACGCTGAGGTGAATCAGCTCTGGGACTTCCTGGGGGCGGCCACTGCGAGCGGGCTGACCGCCGAGGACCTCCTCTGCACCATCGCGGATCGCCGGGTGCTGCCGCTCCAGATGCGCACCCACAAGATCGGGCATATGTCCGGCCGGTTCGACCCGACCCGGACGTCCAGGGCGCCGCTCACCAAGGCCCAGGTGGCCCACCGGGTGAACAACATCACCAAGGCGAACATGCCTGAGGAGTGGAGCTACGGGCTGGCGCCCCGCAGCCGGGATCGGCTGCCCGAGCTGGTAAGTTTTTGCTGTTTTAGGCCGACTGCTGGCTTGCGGCTGCGAGGCCGACTTGACTTTCTTTCTGCCGACTTCCGGCTTGCTGTTTGCTTATGTTCTCTGTTTTTCTAGCTCTTCAACCGTCAGAACGTCGAAGACGGCGATGTGGCGACGAGGAGGTGGACGCCGGATCACGCCGATCCGGCTGGCCAAGCCGGCGACCAGGCCGGTGACGACGACCTGCTGCAGGCGCCTGATCTAGGCGGCCAGGGGGAGCATAATCCGCCCCCTTCACCGGAGCAGCAGGAGGAAGAGGATCCGGCGACGTCCACCACGGGGCCGATCCCCGCCGTGCCTCTGCGCGTGAGGCCGCCAAGCACCACGGCGACTTCGGCGCCCAAGGGGAGGAAGCGGGTCGGCTCCACCGCCGCCTTGGAGTCGAAGGCGAAGAAGCTCCGCCGACTTCAGCCGAGGCAGGTTCCGGAGCAGGCCGGGTGAGCTCTCTTTTTCTCTTGTTTGATTCCTTTTCTTTCCTTACTCTTTATGCTTATCTTTTTTCTTATCTGTTCGGCTAGGACCCCCATCAAGTTTGCCCAGGGCGGTGGCTCCCGGCAAGCTCCGCGCGTCGTGTCGCCGCTTCCTTGACAAAGGAGGGAGTCGACGCCACAGCCTCCATCGCGCGCGCCTACGCCACCGCCGCCTGCGGGTACTCCGCCTCCCGCAGGGGCGTCTTCTTCCGCCGTGCCACTGGCCACAGCGCCTGGCCACGGCACGCGGGCCGAGCCGACGCGCCAGCCGACGCTGGACGACATGTTCCCGCGCCGCACTCGTCTTCTGGACCAAGGCACTGGGTCCGGCTTGGGCATGCCGCCTTCGACTGGAGCCAGAGCCGGCGGGGCTGCGCCGCCTGCGACCGGGGCCGGGACCAGGCCGGAGGTGGTGGTGTTGGAGGGGAGCCCGGAGGGGGAGCCTCAGGCGCCGGAAGTGACTGCGCCAGCCGGGCCATCCGCTCGCCTGGAGCGCCGCCGCCGCCGGAGCCGACCGCGGAGGAGCCGGCCAGGCAGGAGCCGGCAAGGGATGAGCCGGTGCGCATGGAGGGCGCCGACTCGCGCGCGTTGGTGAGGACAGGAGCCCCATCGGCGCCGCAGCAGGGCCTGCACGTGGCCAAGGGCGCCATGCTTCTGCATGTGCCGTCCGCCTCCGACTCCAGCCTTGGGTCGGCTGGCACTATGGAGTAGGCGTGGCTCCGCGCCGACTCCTACGAGGTGACCAGCCGGGAGGGGAACCCCGGCCAAGCATCGGTGGAGATGTTCTTCTCCAGCCTGCAGGCCAACCTCAAGGCTAGGGCTGCGGAGGCCGCAGCCAACCTCGCCAAGGTGGAGGAAGCCGGCAAGGTGAGCTTCATCTGTTTTTTGATTTGGTTATCATCCTGGTAGCCCTCCGAGGCATGGGCCGGCTGCTTGGAGCCGGCCCGGGTTTCGCCTAGCTGACTGATTTTCTTTTTTCCTTAGGCTGTGATGGATCGGCGCACCAATCTGTACAACCGCGCCGTGACCCATTACCACAAGGCCAAGCTGGACCGGGCCGACTTGGCCCGCGAGCTGGAGGCCGCCAAGGGTAAGATCTTGCCTCTTCCGACTCGATATCTTCTTTCTTTTTAGTCTTGGTTGGCTGACGTTTCTTTCCGGCTGTCTCGCAGTTGAAGCCGCCAAGGTCCCGCGGCTGGAGGCGGATCTCCGGGCTGCTCGCGCCCAGTGCGCCGAGAGCGTGGAGGCGGGCCGATCTGCAGCCGCCAAGCTCAAGGTGGCTGAGGGGGAGCTGACGCGGCTGCGCCTGCTGGAGCAGAACCATCTCACTGAGCTCGCCTCCCTTAGGACGGCGGAGAAGGAGAAGGTGGAGGATCTGAGCCGACGGCTGACTGAGGTGGAGAAGCAGCGGCTTGCGCTGCAGGAGGAGGTCACCACCAAGTCCACGGAGCTGACGGCTACCGCCAAGCGCTGGACGGATGAGATTGGCGCGCTTGATCGCGGCTTGTCGGGTGAGTGCATCTCTATGTTCCTTTCCCTTTGCCGGCTTTCGGCTGTCGGCTGCCGGCTTTCGTTGGCAGCCGGCGGCAGAAACTTCGATTTCTTTGCTATCTCCATCTTCGGGCTGGGGGCAGTCGGTTCTTGCCGGCTGCCGCCAGGCTTTTCCTTTTGTCTTAGGACTTCGAAAATTTGCATTTTTCAGCTTATTTCGGCTTCAATGATTTCTGACTTGCTTCTTCTTGCAGCGGCCTTCCCGGAGACGCAGGACGCGGCCTTGGCAGCCGTTGGCGTTGCACGCGATGCCAGGAGGCGGACGACTGGCGAGGGCAGCTCTGAGTACTTCACCATGGAGGACTATATGGCGTCCATGGCTGCCCGCGTCGAGCCCATCACCAAGCTTCGCTGGGAGCTCCGGAAGGCGGCTGAGGAGCTGGTCCCGATGCTGTGGCCCGAGGAGGCGGCGCCGCAAGATATCTCCAACCTCACCTCCTTGATGGAGCGGGCGCCGGATCGCTTCCTCGACTGGAAGGAGTCGGCCACGCGCGCTGGTGCCGACATGGCTCTATCCTTTGTCCTCTCCTGGTACAACGAGGTGGACCTGGAGCAGCTCGAGTACCGGCGAGCCGGCGTGGAGGACAAGCTCCCAGTCGAACACAAGACCGCCCGGCTTGCCCGAGCCAGCGCCATCGCCGACTTCATCGACAAGAGCGTCTTCGTCGCGGACCCGAACCCTCCATCCGATGAGGACTACATGGAAGATGAGGAGGCGGAAGACGCGCCCGAAGACGACCCGGCAGCCGGCTCCGCTGACGCTCCTCCGGCTGGTCCTTCTTCAGCTGCTGCCTAGTTTACCTGTCTTTCTTGTTGCTTTTGCCAAGACAATTTATTAAATCCCCGGGATGCTGGGTGCATATGTATGAATATTATCGTCCTTTCATTATGTTACACTTTAATGTGTTTGTTAATCAGTTGTGTGCCGAGTTGCTTTCCTTCGACTCGTTCGCTTTTTCCCATCCGCCCCACTCTTTGGCTGTGCTCTTGCCGGTCGTACGTCCGACTTGCGATCCGTCGCCGGATCAAGAGCGGGCCGCTGGGTGAGGCCGACAGTATTTCGGTCGAACGAGCTGAATTCGGCAATCCGGCACTTTTATGAAAAGTTGCAAGTCAACTCGCTTTTACTCTTTCCCTTAGTCGTTTTTCGCGTGCCGGCTCCCTAGGCCTTACTCCCGCCAGCCGGACAGCCGGGTTGCGGTCTGTAGCTGGATCGGAAGCCGGCTGTCGGAAACCGGATCACGTTACTGAGCCAACCGCGTGAAAGGGTTCAAGCCAATTGGCGAAACGAAGTAGAGTACGCGAAAAACTTGTCGGAAACGGCGCTCTCGGCGCATGCTTTTTCATAGCTTACAAAAGGGATACAAGGGATACATACATTCCTGCTCTCATGTGTAAAATGGGCGGAGTAAGTTGACATTCCAGGGACGTTTAGTCTCCTCGTCAGCCTTGTCCGGCTTGTTTTTCTTAGCCTCTTGGGCATCTATGAGATAGTAGGAATCATTGCCTACTGCCTTGCTCACGATGAAGGGACCCTCCCATGGGGATGACAGTTTATGCTGTCCGGCTGTCCGCTGGATCAGCCGGAGCACTAGGTCTCCTTCTCGGAATGCTAAGGGCTGGACCTTCCGGCTGTGATAGCGTCGGAGGCTTTGCTGGTAGATAGTAGATCTGGACGCAGCCAGCAGCCGGGCCTCTTCGACCAGGTCAACTCCATCTTCGCGAGCTTCTTTGGCTTCGGCTTCGGTGTAGAGCTTGATCCTTGGCGCGTCGTGCTCGATATCAGTCGGCAAGACGGCTTCGGCCCCGTATACGAGGAAAAATGGTGTGAAGCCGACTGAGCGGTTTGTCGTTGTGCGCAGGCTCCACAGCACATTGGGCAGCTCTTCAATCCAGCAGCCGGCTGCTCGCTCGAGCGGCTCCACCAGCCGGGGCCGGATGCCGGCTAGGACTAAGCCGTTAGCCTTTTCCACTTGTCCGTTGGACTCTGGGTGTGCCACAGAAGATAGGGCCATCCGGATCCCCATTTCCCCGCAATAGCGAGAGAAGATGCCTTGAGAGAAGTTGCTGCCGTTGTCGGTGATGATGCTGTGGGGGTAGCCGAATCTCACAATGATTTCCTTGAGGAATGTGATGGCTGTGGAGCCATCCAGCTTCTTGATTGGCTTGGCTTCGATCCACTTGGTGAATTTGTCAATCATCACCAAGAGATGTGTCATGCCGCCTCGCGCCGTTCTGAATGGGCCTACCATATCCAAGCCCCATACGGCAAATGGCCATGTGATGGGGATGGTTTTCAAGGCGGAGGCCGGCTGGTGTCTCTTTTTTGCGAAGCGCTGACAGCCGTTGCACTTCTTCACCAACTCTTCTGCGTCTCTGAGCGCGTTCGGCCAGTAGAAACCGTGCCGGAAGGCTTTGGCCACTATGGCTCTGGATGAGGCGTGATGTCCGCACTCTCCTTGATGGATTTCCCGTAGGAGTTCAATCCCTTCAGCCGGCTCGACGCACCGCTGGAACACCCCACTTACGCTGCGTTTGTACAGCTGGTGGTTGATGATTGTATAGGCCTTGGCCCTTCTCTCAATCTGCCTGGCCTGGACTCTATCATCAGGCAGCACACCGTCGGTGAGGTAGGAGAGGAATTCTTGTGCCCATGAAGGTACGCATCTTATCCCGAATACGCTGACCAACAGGGCCTCCTGCGTGGGAGCTTCCGGATTTGACTGCATGGTTGCCGGGTTCGGCTTGCTAGCCGGCGGGTTCGGCTTGCTAGCCCCCGAGTTTGGCGATGAAGCCCCCGGGTTGGACTGAGAAGTCCCCGGGTTCGGCATGGTAGCCGGCGGGTTCGGCTTGTTAGCCCCCGACATGGGCGATGAAGCCCCCGGGTTCGGCTGAGCAGCCCCCGGGTCAGCCGGCACGAATATTGAATCCGAATCCGGTGACGGTATAATGGACGGCTTCTTGAGAACCGCCAAGGCGATGCCTGGCGGAATGGTGTCAGCCGCCTCGTTGCTTGCTCGTGGCACATGGTGGAATTCGCAGCCGTCGAAGAAGCCGGATAGCTGCTGGACATGGAAGCGGTATGAGGCCATGTTGGCATCCTTCGCGTCCCAGTCGCCAGATGCTTGTTGTATGACCAAGTCGGAGTCGCCGAAGCAGAGTATGCGACGCAAGCCAATCTCCTTGGCCAGCTTCAGCCCATGAATGAGCGCTTCATACTCCGCCACGTTGTTGGATACGGCGAAGTGGATCTGTAGGACGTAGTCCAGTCGGTCTCCCTTGGGAGAGGTGTGGGGACCCCGGACTAGCTGTCCGAAATTCCCTGTTATGTATACAGTTCACGATCCCATGATCAGTGTGTCGTGAACACATAACCGAACTGATATCAAATTACACCATCCATTACAAAGCGGAATAAGAAAATTACAACATGGTCACATGACCAATACTTACATAATAGCCTCGAAGGGCCTAACTAAACATCGAGTAGCATCATCACTTCAACGAGCGCGATACCCAAGTCATCTGCCATAACCCTACGAGCAGCCGGCGGGAAGACGTTCCTAGCTCGCATAGACGTCGCCAAATCCTTCTTCATCTGTCGAACTCCTTCAAGTCTGGCCAAGTAAATAGCCAGGGACAAAGCCGTGAGTACATTTGAATTGTACTCGCAAACCATCAAGAAGGTGATAACAATTATAACTAAAGAAGACAAGAGAGGAAGAGTAGTTTCTCTTGTGGATATAGCATGTGGAAGAGAAGAGATGTTTTTGGTGGAGATAGCATCCCAACTTCTCAATCGAAGGGGACACTCCAAGAATTTATCTAAGACATCTCTATATCTCTATTGAAGAAGAGTTCCTCTACATGAAAACACTAGGAAGGGTCACCCCATTTTGTTTCATTTTCCTCAACCATCTCCACATGGTCGGCACAACATCTTTCCCGTACCCTTCCGGTACTTCCAACACACGCATTTCCTTTGGAAATCATTTTCAAAACCAAAACTCGACACGGCTCGGTAACGGCCATCCCAACCGTCCATGACCGCGGACGCGGCTATTCGAATAGTTTAAACTCTGCAGAGTGTGCGCACTTTCCCCACAAGAACCGATAAATCCGCCGGGATCATCCCCGGTTCGACATACAAAAGTATGCGAGGCTCGGATAATCAGTCATAGTCCTTCGCCTGTCTCCCTTGACAAGAGTCCTTCCCTGCGGGCTTACCCCTTCCCGGCACCCCGGCAGCATACCTCCTTTTGAGCGTATCTCCGGCGCCATGACAGAAGACCCTCAGTAATCGTCCGGCTGCAAGTTAATGCAGTGTATTGCCTCCTTTAGAGCGCAACCCGGTGTCAGAGGTCATCGTGACCCTCCTAGAGAGTTGTGAAGGTGTCTCAAGTCAATTTCAACAAACTACAGACTAAGCCCGTACCCACTTTGGATAATGTGGTTGCGCTGTGTAATTGTTCCGGGCGAATACAAAGAACCATGTGTCGTTTTTCTCAAAAACCCAAGTCACACCCACACTTTCCTCTTTCCAACCATCTTTGTCAAGATCCTTTTCTTTCATAAACCATACGCTTGGGTAAGGTTGCCTCACCCAAGGTTTTCATAAACATTTACAACAAGGTAAACCTTGAGGGGTTCCCAACCTATAGTTTCATGAGTTGAACTAGTATTGCACTACGGCCGAGATGAAAGTCATCCCGCCATAGATGAGGTATAAAGGGGTAGTGGAGTGGATCATACTTGCTTAAGGTAAGCATGTATTATGACAACACAAGGAGGAATATACTCTCAGATTTGTGGTGCTAACTACACAACTTAGATAGTGGAGTGTCACTATCCAACATATTCTCCAAGATGGTACACGGCATACTCCTCTCAAGTTGAGAATACACCAAGATCATGACATTGATACCTCTATACTACAAAGGGGGTGGGTGTGGTGTAAGTTACTATCTTGAGATGGAACATGCTCAAGTTGAGCATACAAGATAACCAAGTGGGATAGCACGGCCATGTTACCATGCATCCCATAACACAAGGACAAATAGTGGATCATCACCACTAGGGAGTACCCCACTTGCAATCACACGTAGATGACATAAATAGAGATAATAACACACATAGAATGAAGGTGCTTTGAACATCAACAAATGACATCCAACTAGACACCGGATCAGAGATCAAAAGATGGCTTGCCTTGGCTTATTTGTCCCCGGACTTCTTCAGCTCCATCAATATAAGAATCCCAATAACATAAATAAAATCCTCGTCCGATTCCACTTCTTCTTCTTCTCCGGAATTGTTCGCATCTATCGCCGGAAAATATAAAAGGAACACAATCAATCATATTGCATCAACAAAACAAACATGCAACACTCAACAATCAATAGCTAACCACTTTACTAAGGGCTAATATACGAAAGACTTATAGATACTACAAAGCAACTAAAAGAAAACCTCATTTATTTACCTAGTGAAGGTATGAGAGTGCCACGACTTAGCAATTGCCTCTCTAGGTATCACCATGGCACAACTAAGTATCCCCTGGTAGATAACATCATAAAGAGGACAAGAGCATTAGTTTGGCATCACAAACATTCACAATACATTTTCAAACATTTTTGGAAAAGTAGAAAACAGTTTTCCTAACATAATTTGTTCCCATAACACTACAACCAAAATAGGAAGCAAACCATAATCCACATCATTTGAAACATAAAACAATGGTTGCCCATCTCTACCAAAAAGAGTTGGTCAAGGGTTTTAAATAAACCGAAAGGTTTTGCTTCAACAATGCATGTCACACATAAACATTACTAACAGTAACAAATATGTATGAACAGAGACTAATAATATTTTTCCTATATAGCCAGTACTAATACAAGACTAACCCAATTGGAATCACCCAAAAATATTAAACCTACAATTTTAGGAATTTCTTTGAATCTGACTGTACAGAAAACAAGATCTGTAAGCCATAAATCGTAGAAAAATCCTAAAAATATGAGGCCACTGGCATTTGAAAGGTATTTAAACATAGATGCATACACAATTGGATTTGGGTTCAAATTGTTTCTGAAACTCTCACAAATGGATTGACAAGATTACTGCATGTCTATACCATTTGCTTCACCTCTGGAGTTACAGAATAGATAAAGGTTTGAAACTTGTTTGAGATGATTAAGAAAACATTCAGTAATCCTACAGAATTGGAATCACTCAATTAGGTTCAAAAATGGATTTTTGATGAATTAAAAGCTAACAGCCATGTCTGCAGAACATACAGAACAAGTTTAATTCATCAAAAATCATACACAAATCATAAAAATATGAGGTCTGCTGCATCTGAAAGGTATTGAATAGGTGGTTCTTACCCAGTTGGTTTCATTCAAAAATTCGTCTCCAAGCTCCTGGTTTAATTCGACAAAGTTAGATCTGACCAGATCTTGATCTGTGAACCATTTCAGTTTCAGGAGGTCAATCGAAGTGAAACCACCGCCAAAATGAAGGTACTGAAGAGGGATTTCACCCGCAGTTGAGTTTGCTCAAAAAGGTTTTGTAAAACGGGAGAAATCTAACAAACAGATCAAGGCAATTCATCTTAATTAGTCTATAGAAAAAGTTTTTGTTCCCCCTGATTTTTGCATTATGGACAAATAAACAAGGTTGCAAAAGTTGGGGTGTTACAAGAGGTGATGACGATGCCGGCTCCCAAGCCGTTGCGCATCTTCGAGCCGTCAAAGTGCATCTTCCAGTGTGTGGAATCCGGCACAGGCGGCAGGTACTGCATCTCAGCCCAGTCGACGAAGAAGTCCGCGAGGATCTGCGACTTGATGGTTGTGCGTGGCTCGTAGAGGATGGTGTGGGCGGCTAGCTCCAGGGCCCACTTGGCAACCCGGCCGTTGGCATCCTTGCTGCCGATGATTTCCGCCAAGGGCGCTGTGGCAACCACCTTGATGGGGTGCTCTTGGAAGTAGTGCTTGAGCTTCTTGGCCGCCATGTAGACGCCGTAGGTGACCTTCTGGTAGTGGGGGTAGTTTTGCTTCGACTGGGAGAGCACTTCGCTGAGGTAATAGACTGGGCGCTGAACCAGCTGCTCCCTGTCGGCTTCTTTGCGCTCCACCACCAGGAGAACGCTAACCACTCGATTGGTGGCTGCGATGTACAACAGCATCGGCTCCATTGAAGCCGGCGTTGCGAGGATTGGCGCGGTTGAGAGCACGCGCTTTAAGTCACGGAAGGCTTCATCCGCCTGCGGTGACCAGACGAACTTGTCCGCCTTCTTCATCAATTGATACGAGGCAGTGCCTTCTCCCCCGGCCGGGCGACGAAGCGGCTCAAGGAAGCCGGGCAGCCGGCGAACTTACGGACGTCCTTGAGGCCTTGCGGCGGTTCCATCTTCTCCGAGGCACCGATCTTCTCCGGGTTGGCTTCGATCCCTCGGCGAGAGACGAGGTAGCCAAGGAGCTGGCCGGACGGCACGCCGAATGTGCACTTGGCCGGGTTGAGCTTCATCCGAAATCTTCTCGGATTGGTGAAGGTTTCTCTCGAGTCATCAAGGAGGGTAGTCGTCTCCTTGGTCTTTACAACGACATCATCCACGTATGCGTGAACGTTTCTGCCGATTTGATCCTGCAAGCATTTTTGCATGCACCTTTGGTAGGTGGCGCCTGCATTTTTCAAGCCGAACGGCATAGTCGTGTAGCAATAAGCCTCGTACGGGGTAATGAACGAAGTCTTTATTTGATCAGCCGGATTCAAAGGAATGCGGTGGTAGCCTGAATAGGCGTCTAGGAAAGACAACGAGTTCACGGCCGGCGGTCGAGTCTATAACTTGATCTATGCGCGGCAAGGGGAAGGGGTCCTTCGGGCACGCCTTGTTCGGGGCTGGTGTAGTCGATACACATGCGCCGGGAGCCGTTCTTCTTCAAAACCAGGACCGGGTTCGCCAACCAGTCCGGGTGCAACACTTCCATGATGAAGCCGGCTGCCGGCAGCCGGGCGATTTCTTCACCGATGGCCTTCCTTCTTTCTTCGGCGAAGCGCTCGAGAAGGCTGCTTCACCGGCTTGGCTTCAGGCCGGACGTGGAGGTGGTGCTCAGCCAACTCCCTCGGCACACCCGGCATGTCTCTTGGAGTCCATGCGAAGATGTCCCGATTCTCACGGAGGAAGGCTGGTGAGCTCGCTTTCCTATTTCTTGCTCAAGCCGGCACCGATGGTGACGTACTTGTCCGGCTGCGCCGGGTCCAGCAGGATCTTCTTGGTGTTGTCGGCCGGCTGGAAGTGAGTCCTCCCGGCCGGGTTGCACTGCAGCCGGCATGTCCGTCTACGCGGCCTTGGCGAGGGCGACGGCGTCGTGGATGAGCTGCTTCTCGGTGGCGATGACCGGCGTCCGGGCCATCTTGGAGCTCGCGTGGCGCGGTCCATGGAGCGGCGATAGTCGCCGGCTATGGTGATGACCCCCTTGGGGCCAGGCAGCTTCATCTTCAGGTACCCGTAGTGGGGCACCGCCATGAACTTGGTCAGGGCCGGCCTGCCCAGGAGTGCGTGGTAGGGACTCATGCGGTCCACCACCTCGAACTCGATTCTCTCGGTGCGGAAGTGATCCGGCTTCCCGAACATCACCTCCAGCGTGATCCGGCCAATCGGCTGGCAGCAGTGGCCTGGCACGATGCCATGGAAGACGGTGGGGGTGGGGCGCAACTCGGCCTCCTGGATGCCCAGCTTGCGGGCGGTGTCGCGGTAGAGGATGTTAATGCTGCTGCCGCAATCGATGAGGACGCGCGAGAAGCGCACGCTGCGCCGGGTTGTGCCGATGGTGGGGTCGAGGACCATGGCGTAGCTGCCCGGCTCGGCAGGGACAGCCGGTGTGTCGCGGCGATCAAAAGTGATGGCCTGCTCGACCGGTTTAGGTACTGGGGGACCGGCGGTATGACCGCGTTGACCTCGAGGGAACGGCTCTGCTGGCTCGTCTTGTCCTCGGGCTCGGAGGTGAAGATGATGTAGGTAGCATCTTCGGCCAGATATCGGCCATGCTGCACCTGGTTAGCCTCATGGTGCTCGAGGTTGGCGTTCTCTGCGCCGGCTTGGCCACCCGGCCCGCCGGCTGGTGGAGGCGGGGGTGGAGGCGGGAGAGGTTCACCGCTTGTCAGCCGCTTCATGAAGTGGCAGTCGCGGGTGGTGTGGTTGGAGGGGTTCTTGCCGCTGTGGTACTTGCACGGCGAGTCGAGCATCTGCTCGAAGGTGTACTTCGGCTTCCATTGCCGGTCTTGCTTCTGGCGGCGGCTGCCGCCTGCCGCGTTGTCTGCTACGGCGGCTATGTGGGCGGAGCCGTACCGGCGGTCCGGCTGGTCGGCTGTGACGCTTGCCGCGGTAGTTGTCCCGCCGGCTGCCGTGCGAGCGCCCTCGGCCGGCTTGTTGTTGTCCCGCCGGCGGGGGCCGGCGAAATGTCGGCCGGCGCCTTGCCGGCTTCCTCGGCCAGCGCGTACTTGTCGGCGATGGCCATCAAGGCGGCCATCGACTTGGGGTCGGCTGCGGCGCAACTTGTGCCACAGCATGGTGTTGGGCCGACAGCCTCCCATGAAGAAGCTGATGGCCTGGATCTCGTGCACGCCCTCGCAGGAGTTGTGCATCTCGCACCAGCGCGTTAGGTACGCGCGATCCGTCTCGTCGGGGCCTTGCTTGCACATCTCAAGCTGTTGGGGCCGGCCCGGCCGGCGGTAGGTGCCGGTGAAGTTGCTGATGAAGGCTGTTTCGAAGTCCAGCCAGCCGTTTATGCTGCCGGCTGGCAGGTTGTTGAGCCATGTGCGGGCGAAGCCGACCAGCATGAGGGGGGAGTAGCGCACAGCCCAGCGCTTGTTGCCTTTGGCGATGCCGACTGCGGTGGAGTAGTCCTGCAGCCAGTCCTCCGGCTTGGCGGTGCCGTCGTACTTGGGGGTGTCGCGGGGGAGCACGAAGCCCTCGAGCGTGGGCTCGTTGGCGATGCGGGGCCCGAAGCACTTTGGGCCGGCTGGAGCTTCTTCTTCCGCAATGCGAGATTCGACCAGCCGGTCGAGGCGTTCTCGGGCGTCGGCGGGCTCAATGCGCGGGCCCAGCCGGGAGCGTGCCGGCTGGCGTGTGCCGCTTGCTTCTGGAGCCGGCCGGTGCTGGCGGCGGGGCTCGGAGTCTTGCTCCTGGTTCCGGCTTGGAGGAGGCCGGCTGCGGCTGCCGCCGCCTTGCTGGTGGCTCGGCCGGCTCGAGCTTGCGTGCGTGGCCCGGGAGTCACGGTGCCGGCTTGGTGGTGGGGAGGCGGACTCGGCCGAGTCCCTGGCGCCTTCCCTGTCATTGCCTGCAGCTCCACGAGCGTGAGAAGCTCTGGGGGCATTGACATACCTGGGGTCGGCCGCCTGCCTGGTGGCTGCGTTGAGCAGCTCAGTCACCCGCTTGGTCTGGCGGCGTAACTCTTCACCTTCGAGGCGGTTCAGCTCTTCTGCGGCGGCTTGTGCCGCGCGCATGTTCTTGTCGGGGGTGTTGTAGACGGGTAGCTATGCGGACGGAGCCGGCGAAGGAGCGCCGTCGCGGGCGATCTCGGCGCCAAGGTCGCGGCCCCTGCGGCGGATCTGGCCGGCTCGGCTTGGCTCGTCGCCGCCTGGAGTGAGGCCGTGGGCGCGGTTGTACTCGCGCTGGGTGATCTCCATCTGGCGCTTAGCAGCCGCCAGTTCTTCTGTTTGCTTGATGAGGAGCTGGCGGTGCGCCTCCAAATCCGCCTCGATGGCGGTGGGGTCGGCACCAGGCGTGAGCGGGGTGCTCAGTTTTGCCCGGACTGCGTCAAGCCGGGACGGTGGTGGTGGCGCCTTTGGGCCCGAGCCGGAGGCGTTAGGGTCGATGTTGCGCTCCAGGTTGGGGCCGCGGGTGCGCGGGTTCTTGGTGGGGAGCTCCTCGCCAGCCATCATGACTTGCACGACGGCGGGGCTGGCGGGAGCGCTGCTGCCGGCTCGCGGAGGAGGGCTTGCGCAGCGCAGCACCTCCCGCGGATAGCGCGGCGGTGCGACGGTGGCGACGTAGACGTCGTGGCCGCCGAAGGAGATGACGCTGCCGCCGGCTGGGAAGGGCCGGTCGGCGAAGCAACCAGCGTTGTCGCTGACGCAGTCGAGGGAGCCGAATCTCCAGATCAAGCGTGAAGCGACTCGCTCGCCGGTGGTGATGGTGAGGCCCATCCGGATGAAGACACCGGCCGAGGATGCTGAAGGCCCCATGGTGGGCGCCAAATGTCGTGGTATCGTCACGGCATATGCCATAGGGTGGCTAATCGAAGTGGTTCCTGAGGGATCTCACGGCGGTATCCGGATGCGGGTATGGGGACGAGCGACACGGCGACCTACCCAGGTTCGAGGCCCTCCGATGGAGGTAAAACCTCTACTCCTGCTAGAGATGTATAAGATGATCACACAATACAATGGTGCTCCTAGAGCTGTGTCCGGCTGCTCCTGGGAGGCTAAGGGAGACGATGGTCTCTCTCACAGGGCAGCGCTAAGGGTGGAATGGAGTAAGAATGATCGATCGTCCCCCGCACGAGGGGGTTGGCCAGCTTATATAGGCGCTGGCACTTTTACATATAAGACCCTATAGTTTACTGGCCGGCTTGGCCGGCTCCGGCTTCCGCTCCTTCCCGAGGCAATGACGTCAGGAGCCGTTGAGGCCTCATGGCCTGTCCCATCCGGCTGCCTCGGTCAGCGGTATGGAGAGGAGGTGTCCCTGTCGTCGTCAGCCACTGTAGCCAGTACGGATCGGCGTAGACCATGATGGCCTGTCCGGCGCGTGGCACTATTGCTCTACAGTGCCCCGCGCTTTACGGAGGATGAAGTCAGCGTGGACTTTGGGAACCCGGATCACCAACCCGGTTCCTTCCGGTGCAAGACTCGCCAGCCTCGAGTCGGTCCGAGGTACAAACCCCCGATCGGATATGGCTTGTAGAAGCCGGCCCAGCTACAGCATTGGCGGCCGTAGCCAGGCCGACTAGGACCTAAAGCCAGCCGGCTTCCGGACCAGCCGGCCACGGCGCCAGCCGGCTGCTCCTCAGCCGGCCTTTGCCGCGAGCCGGCCAGTGGCCAGCCGGCCGCTTTGCGTCCATTGCCCTACCCGGGGTCTTCCCCCCGACATACATTGTTAGTCAACAACCACTAGAGGAAATAGAAGCATTTTGATTATGGGAACAAGACAAGGTAAGCATATCATCATGAGATTTATGTAAGCACTTTACACATGATATGCAAGGACTATCAACACAAGCATGTAGATTATTTTCAATGCTAGATGTGTTTAAGTCCAAAGAGGAAGCATTGCAATGGGATAGAGATGAAGAATCATCACTATTGAGCACAATATCAACATTGCAATTTTCCTCACCACTCACCATATCATTACCTCGTGTCTTGCTACACGTTGGTGAAGTGGAAGAAGATGATAACTCATCACGACCGGAGGTGGAAGCAACTTGGAGCTCTTCATGATGTGAAGGGGAGGAGAGCTCCTTGGAGTCACCACCGACCAATTGAGAGGTGGATCCACCAAACATTTCCTTAAGCTTGATCCACATCTCATGAGACGATTTTCGCTTTATATATATCAAGAACCTACGAAAATCGAGTCTCAAGGAGAATAAAAGCTCATTAGATACTAGAGCTTCAAGATGTAAGTTTTTCTCATCCTCTAAAGATAGATTTTGAGGATCCATCGGAGGAGAAAAACCTACATCTAGAAATTGCTCTATATGTGGACACAAGGTCCGAAGATTACAAAGCAAGCAATTTCGCCACAAAAGATAATTTGTGCCATTAAAGACAATTGTGTCATTGTGCACTATACACTACTAGGAAAAGGCCTACCGCCGGCGAACCTAAAAGGCCCATTGCCGGCGCACCACGAGCCCGCCGGTGCGAACGCGCCGGTGATAAATGGACACTGCCGGCGCACCATGTAGTGCGCCAGCGATATGGCAGCTACTGCCGGCGCACCACCCAAGCTTCGCCGGCAAAGCGAAATTCCACTGGCGCACGTGCAGCTGCGCCGGCAGTAGGTCTTCCAGCACTGGCGCATGCCACGTGCGCCGGTAGTAGGGCATTTAGGTGCGCCGGTAATTATATTCGAAAATTCGTTTTACAGCTTTTTTTCTAGCATATTACAATACATATTTGACAGCAGTATATATTTACAACGCAGTTCATATTTAGACAGCATTACATGCAATATGACAAGCACATAGAGAGCCAAGTTTCATTTCGGTATCAATACACAATTACGCAAGTCTCGTTCCGAATGTGTTGATTCATACAACACATGTGCATATGCAACACCGAACGACGAAGTTTCACAAAGTTAGAAGTCTCGGTACATAGTCGTCACAAGTATCGTCATACACCTCACAATGTAGGTCCTAACCTAAACTACAATCACATAGAACATGACCAACATGGTCATGATGACCATCATCACGAAGGCCATGGTCTTCATCCGGTTCCTCCTCATGTCCCTCATCTCTCCCGCTAGATAACGGGCATATCTTCCTTCCGCCTCCACCCTAGTGGGCTATCCCTTGTAGCTGTTGCCGCTGAAACGGTGCACCTGTCTCCGACAGTCCTCCCAGTCGTCGTAGACTCCAGGAACCCTCCCCTTGTACACGACATATGTCGTCGGCATCTCCATTCACAAGACAAGTAAAATGTTAGTACCAATGCAATGAACAAGTGCCAACTCAAATAAGAGACAAGTAGTATGAACTAAATAGCATGTGCCTCATACTTTGTTGGTCGAAATAAATAATAACATACGGGGATGGGGTCAGGTGAGGCTAGGTAGGATGCACAATAGATTGATATTTGTGGCCATCACACCAAGCCTCACTGGCCCCACCCCGGAGTGTACAAGTGACCGAACATTTTAATCATCGGCCAATGCAATTAAGAAGTGCGAACTCAAATAGAAGACAAGTAGTACGAATTAAATAGCGTGCCTCATACTTTGTCGGTCGAAACAAATATTAACATCCGGGGATGGAGTCGGTGAGGCTAGGTAGGATGCACAATAGATTGATACTTGTGGCCGTCGCACCAAGGCTCACCGGCTCCACCCCCGAGTGTACGATTGACCGAACATTCTAATCATCGGCGAACTCCAAATACGAGGCAAGTAGTGGTCGAGTAAATGCAAATAATTATTAAGCTATGTACGCCATAATCTTGAAATATATAGCAAAGTAAATGAAACTATAGACACATGTTCACATGCACATTCATACAACTAAATAAAAGCAACTAGTCGATTCTATGGGAATATATAGCAATTATTACGAGTACGGAAGTTCAAGGACATATCGTTCAAGCTTTAACAAGTGTTCCCGTCGTAGGATCAGGTTGTACGCCTAGGGGGGAATGGACGGCAGCCCTCAAGCGAGTTGAACGGTCTCTCATCACGCGACATCTCCAAGCGGAGTTCTATCTCGTCATTAGGTGGTAGACCGTAGCCGTAGAAGAACTCGCCAGACCTATTGTTGACATCCTGCAGGATTATCGTGCAAATGAACTGCTGGATGCGACCCCAGTTCTTTCTAATCTCTCTATCAGGGACATCCGCCATGTTTGCAAACCTGTTTCTGAGATTCTCTGGCAGCAACATGTCATCTGCGTACTTTATGTACTCCTGCATCTGAAGGATGGCGTACCACGCGTCCATCCCATTGTCGGGCGTCGACTGCCTGAGGCAGGGGAAGTTGGTTGTGTGGGTTAAGACCAAGCCTCCTCGGGATTTCCTCTCTACTTTGAGGGGGCCTGCCTTGTTGGCGAAGCCGGTGAGAGCATCATTGAGAAGGGCCTTGATGTGGGTGTAGTCTTTCTTGTGGTCCCTACCCGAGTCGAGATAGACTGCATGCGAGTGTTGCGGGTGCACGACGATGAGGGTGCATAACTTGTCTCTGCGGAAAACACACGGATTAACCTTTGGAGATGCAAATGGAGATATAGGATAGAATGGTAATGGGGGACTAGCGAGTGATTACTTACTCGGGGAAGTAAGGGATGAGAATGGCGCCCTTTTTAATGTTCGCCAGCATGAAATCCTCGACCTGCTGGGTGGCAATCGCCCGATCCCAGGCGTTGCAGATGATGCTCTCCCGCATATAGAAGGGGTCCATTATCGCGATGGTCGGCGTCTCCTCCTTAACAATCTGGGCAGACAAGCTAAGAGCAACTAGGCGAACCACACTAAAGTGGAGCGCTTGCATGCGATAGATGCTGAAGATGTCGTTGAACCGGATGAAGCACAAGTCCGCGGGGTACTTCTCGACGAAGTTCATGCCAGTTGGCACCTTCGCCACCAAGAGAGGGTAACCAGGATCTTTTGATTTGAGAAGAAGGTTCTCCACATGCAAGACAGTCTCATGCAAGCTCCTCATATCCGGGGTGAGTTTCTTCACGACATGCTCCGGCAGCATCGGTTGACCCAAGTGATGCCGAGGTCGCCAATTGTTTGGCAACTTGTCAAGGAGTGGGACCTTGTCCTTGGATTTGGCCGCCGCCGCCTTGTCTTGGGCGTCCTTCTTATTTGCCCTCTTCCTCTTCTTGGGTTGTAGTGCTGGACCATCCATCGCCGTAGTGGCCGTAGCACGGAGTGTGTTTGGGCTCAACATATTTTTGACGGCGGCGGTGGCGACCTCCTCAGGATTTTCCTCCTCATCAGCCATTTCTTGAGAATCGAACAGCTTCTTGGAGCACACATATTTCAAGCCCGGCGCATCCTCATGGACAACTTGTGAAGACGTAGGAATATCCCATTGGAAGTTGTCACGTTCATATTCCTCGGCCTCTGGCGCAGGCTGGCTGTTGTGGTGGGGCGCTGACCTCCGGCGCAGCCGGCCGTTCGGTGGGGCGATGACCACGGGCGCCGCTGGCTGTCGTGGAGGGACGCTGACATGTGGCGCCGCAAGGTGCTTGTCTTTTCTTGCCGTCGACCCCGAGTAGGTGTTGATCCGAATTAGGGTCTTCGGCCATAGCAGTACCCAACCCTTCAGTGAGGCCAGATTCAACGGGCTATCGTCATCGGCACCATGCGGTTGATTAGGAGGAAACAAATCCTCATAGCCCGGTAACGCCCGATCCACTTCAACCCGGTAAACGTCATCCGCCATATCTCGTGTGTGCCACTTCTTATCCGGGGGCCGAATGATGGACCCCCTCGCGACGTCTTTGAGTTCGTCGTTTACTCTCATCAAGAAGGTGCATGGCGTCGAGAGCGCCTGCGAGAACATGTGTATGGCGTTAGAGAGAGGGCAAGGATGACGAAACTAATATATTAACTTGATGTACACATTAGTTAATTACCGTGAGGGCGTTGAGCTCGGCTAATGTCGACGGGCCAGCACATGCGGCGGCGGGCGTGCAAGTGACGGAGGGGCTGCTACCCGGCATGGACGGTGAATCCCTAGCACCAGCGACATTGCCGGCAGCCGGAGGAGTCTCCATTATAACATTGTCCTTGCCGGCGGACGGCGGCACCATCGAGTTGCTGCCGTTGAAGCTAACCACTTGCATTTTCGGGGGGGGGGGGCTTGTTTGCCACCCTCATACCACGCTTGTAGAGCGTTGAAATCTGCTTGGACTCTAGCGGCGACTTCAGCTTTGACTTCAGGTACAAGTGTAGCTTTGAGTTGCGGTACCAGTTGCGGTACCAAACCAGCTTGGACTTGGGCTAGGATTGACTCCCTCATTTCCTCCGCCTCCCGCTGCTTCCTTTCATTACGCGCATTTTTATCGGCCGCAGACGACAAGCCATAGTGACCATGCTTGTAGCCTGTACCGGCGCCAGCCACACGGCCTCTATGCGGCCTTCTCGTCGGTGAATGCTCATTAACGATGTTTAGCGCCCGTACGAGAGGCTTGTCCCGAGCTACCCTGCCCGTCGACGCTCGGGACGAGGAGCCTTCGTCACCTTGAGAAAGTCTTTGTCTTTCTTCTTCCTGCGGAAGAAACGCGAACCATTTAGAAATGTTGCTACTATTATATGAACGATACTTGATCTAATTAAACCGGTAAATTGCTTACCAGTTTTTTCTCCAACGCCAGGACCTTCCGGTCGTTCGTGAACCAAATTATGTCGGTTACGACCTTCGGGTCCGTGACAAGTTCCCGGTTAGTTTCTTCTTATGGTGCCGGGACCTGATGAATCTTCTTTCAAGAGGGTCCTTGTACTTGAGCCAGGGGTTCTCAATGCCGGCATTTACATACGCCTCGTCCTCCTTCGCCCAATAGGGCTCCTTTCCCTCGTACCCACGGCTCCCAAGGTTGTGGTTGCCGATGTTAAGCTCCCGCATTTCCTTCCCCCACAACTTGCGATTCTTGGTTGCTTGTAGCTCTTCATTGGCCACAAAAGCATCAAAGTCCGCTCGGGTGACATGCGGAAAGGCGGAGTGGACCTCTTCGAAACCTTTGCCCTCGGCAATCAGCTTCCGCACCATGTACTTATAGCTGCTGAGGTGTTTGGTGAACTTCGGGAGGGCTTGTGAGTTCACAATGTTGTTGGTTTGATGACTTGGAGGCGTAGTCGCCTAGGAACTTGTATCGTGCGTGCAACCTCGCAATGAGCTGGGCTCGCAAAGGCGCTTTGCTCTCAGCTCGGAGGTCCGTCTCGTTGAGATTGACGACCTCTCGGAGGATACATGCCGGTTGGTTGCCGTACCCCTTGGCAACATCCTTAGGCTCCACCGGCAAACCACCGGCGGGGTCCACCTCTTTGACTCGTGTCTCTGCCGGTGCCGACCGTGTTTTGGCGCCTTGCCTTCCGCGGCCTCTTGGCTCCACTTGTCCCGGTGCCACTACTCCCGGCGGCGCCGCTAGGATCGTCGCCGCTTGTCTCGCCGCCACCCCCGGCAGCGCCGGTTGCCTTATCGCCGCTAGGCTCGTAGGTACTACCCCCGGCGGCGGCGCTTGCCTCGTTGCCGCTCGGCTCGTCGGCACTACCCCCAGCGGCATCCTCCATCTCATGGTCCTCGTCGCCGCCAACACCAGCGGCCTCGGCATCCTCCTCCGTCCTAAAGAAGTGCCTATTGTAGTGCTCCTCTAACTCTTCTTGAGACGACATGGTGGCTTGCACTAATAGAAGATGAAAAAGAGTTAGAATTCACGGAAAAATTCGGCATGACCTTTGCTAAAAATTGGTCATGCCGAGTGCTAGAATTGCCGGAACGGAAATGAATCGACATTCCGGCACTCAATAGCAACTCAATCCCTGTACAACAATGCAAGCATCTTCACAACACATGTAAATATTTACATACATGTAAATGTGTAACAGACATCAACTAAGCAATATTTACTAAATCTGAACATGTACACAATATCTTCATTTTCATTTCTTTTCCAACCAGCAGCAAGAGAGCAGCAGCTTCATTTTCATTTTTACAGAATTTACAGATTATATATCTTGGCATTTACAGAATTTGTATAGAATTTACAGAATTGGAACTGCCGAGCAGATAACAAAAAGGCCCACATGACCTACTGCTTCTTTACCTACTGCAGAGAAATTTGCAACAACACCATAGACATATTCAGATATAAAGCAGAAAGGCCCACATGAGTTGCACACCCTTATACAAGCACATCCCACAAAGCAGCATTTTTTCGTCGAATGAGACAGTTTGGGACTACAATTACTTGGGCACTGATTCTATACCAATTAAAATTACAAGTTACAAGCAATGTGAGGAAGATAAATGATCTCATGTGACAAGAGTTGTAGGGCAGAGGGTTTTCTTGCTCTTTCATTTATTATAAGCAGCAACAACAAAAAATAAATTGCTAACAATTATTCTGATCAATATATAAAACAATAGGAGCCTAGCTAAATGAACTAAATTTCAAACCAGATAACAAATTCATTTTCTTTTATTTTTTCAAACCAGAGAACACTTGTTCTTTTTATGAACCAGAGAATTGCTAACATCATTTCATCATTCATTTTAAACCAGAGAATTGCTAAAATTTGCATTTCTTGCAATGTTAACCAAAGGTAATCATCCATGAACCAGGGTATGAAAAAAGCATTAAATTTTACTGATGCCATTCTTGCATTTTAGCTAAATGAACCAGGGTATTAAACACGAATTAAATTTTACTGATGCCATTCTTTAACCCTAGCAATTAACCGGAGACGAGGAAGAACCCTAACCGGCTTGGGTCACCGGAGATGAGGAAGAACCCTAAACAGAGAGGGAAGGGGGAGGGAAGGGGAGAGGCAAGGGGAGAGGGAAGCTCACCAATGGCGCGCGGCTCCTTCTTCTCCAACGGCGGCGCCGACGTCCCCTCGCGCGGGCAACCTTCTTCTCCAATGGCGCGCGGCACCTCCTTCTCCACGGGTCTTCCGCGGCGGCGTACGGGGCGAGGTGGTGGGGGATGGTCGAGGGGATGGTGGAGGGCGGTGGCGGGGCGCAGAACGGCGGCGCTCGAGAGGGGGACTTGAGGTGGCGACAGAACGGCGGCGCTCGATCGACGGTGGGGGTTGGAGATGTGGCTGTGTGGGGAGAAGGAAGAAGGGGAAAAAAGGTTAAGTCCTAATTACAGCTGATCCAGGGTTATTGCCGGCGCACCACATACCTGGTTCGCCGGGGACAAGTATACCCCGGCGAATTAATAAGCCTGGTGCGCCGGCAATAAGGCTAGCACAGCTGTAACCTGGACATGTGTTTAGCATGGTATTGTGGGACATGTTTATTTATTTCTTTTCTCTTTATTGTATGTTTCTTTTCTTTTACCCCAAATACTGTAGTATTTTATTTTTCTTATCTTTTCAAGATAATAATGAAGCAATATGCATGAGTTATGTAAAAACATGAAGATATATATATGAGTTATATATACATACACAAAATATTGACCAACACAATATTAATTAGTCATACATAAAATATTGGCCATGACCATATGAGTAGTTATGAATTACACAAAATATGAGTTATAGATTGCAAATAAAGTTTTACATCATCGATTGAGAAGAGTGTTTCACTTTCTTCTTGCTTTTCTTGCTCGTCGTTGAATAATTTAGCCCCGTGTCGTGACTTCTTCTTTTGAAGGGTCGACTGACCTCGGTAGCGTGGTCCTGCTTCTTCTTGTGGTGTATGTTGTGTCTTCGTCCTCGGATTCTTCCATCATTGGGTCTCCGACTTGTCCTTCGAAGTCTTCCTCGTTGGCGACTCCATCCATTCCGATGATGGTCCTCTTGCCTCTCCTCACGATAACACGGCTAGGCCTGGATGGGTCGGTTATGAAGAAGCATTGGTGGCTCATTCTGCGCGGTGGCGTTCGTGGACTTTGATTTGTTGGCTTCGGGTAGAAACATGGTGGTGAAATACCGGTCGTCTTTTCTGACGCTCTTAGCCCATCTGATACGGAACATCGGCACTTTCTCCCCAGCGTAGTTAAGCTCCCAGATTTCCTCGATTCTTCCGTAGTATCTAGTCTTTACGTCACCCGTCCAGGAATCCATCGTTACCCATGAGTTCTCGGTAAACATTGTTCTTGTCTTTTTCTTCCGTGTAGAATGTGTACCCGTTGATATCGTACGCTTGGTAAGTCATGATGTTGGGCGCGGGGCCATGTGACAAGGCCAATACTAGTTTATCCTTGTCGGAATCCATTGGTGGGGGATTAGCATCAATGTGGTCTTTGAACCGACGCGCGAAAGAGGAGTTGTGCTCTCTCGTATATTTCTGCTTCCGTCATCATCGGCTTGCCACTGTTCTCTATCATGGTTTTGTGCTCTTTCAACCAAGGATCGATCAAGTCAATGTGTTGTAGCGCTACTAAGTTGGCCCTGTCAAATTCGGAAGCCCGACCAGACATGTGCACGTGCAGTTCCTTCCTTCCATTTTTGTGGCCTACTCCCTCGAACCTGCGGAGGTGCTTGTTTTGAGGCAAACCAACAGGGTCCTCGATGTCTAGATAATTCGTGCGTAAAGAGATGCACTCTTCGGTGAGCCAGCCCCGTACGATGCTTCCATCCGGATGTGACCTGTTACGAACGTATCCTTTAATGACCCCATTCATTCTTTCAAACGGCATCATGTTGTGTAAGAATGCCGGCCCTAGATCGACGATATCATCCATGATATGGACCAACGAGATGGACCATCACGTCAAAGAATGCAGGCGGGAAGTACATCTCCATCTCACATAGGATCACCACGATCTCTTCCTCGGAGCCTTGCGAGTTTCTTCACGCTTATCGACTTCCGAGTTATGACGTCGAAGAAGTTACGAGGCCCAGATCAGCGTTGCACGGACATGGTCATCCATTATACCTCGGATTGCAACCGGAAGAATCTGCGTCATCATCACGTGACAGTCATGAGACTTCATGCCGCTGAAGTTTCGTTTCTTGGGGTCCATGTATCTGCTTATTGGCACGGAGTAACCGAAGGGCACTCTGACTCCTAGAAGGCAATTGAAAAATTGATCGACCTCGGCCGGACTAAAAGTGAAGCAGGAGGGAGGACGAGTATAGTCCGGCTGCTTAATCCTTTTGCGCTTCGACCGCCGTCCACCTCCTCCTCCGACTGTCCCTCTTGGGCCGGCGGGATCCGAAGCTCTTCCCCGATGCCCAAAACTTTCAGGTCGTGTCTTGCTTTCGGCCCATCTTTGGTCCGGTCCGGCATGTTGAGAAGAGTGCCAAGCAAGCTCTCGCACACGTTCTTTGTAATATGCATGACATCAAGGCGGTGAGGTGTATCGAGAATTTTCCAGATACGGCAAGTCCCAAAACACGGACCTCCTTTTCCATACACCAATGAGCGGCGTCGTTTCCTTTTTCTTCTTCTTCTCTCCGGGCTTTTGACGAATCTTTCCCGGCGCAGGGCACTCCTTCCAACCTTTCGGTAATGTATCGATCTCTTCGCCGCTCTTCTTACGTGGAGGTCCTCGGGGTTCATTTGTACCATTGAACGGATCTCCACGCTTTCTCCACGGGTCAGTCTTGTGTAGCCACCTTCGATGCCCCATGTAAACTGTTTTCGAAGAGCCTGGATCCTTACCAAGCTGCAAAAACATCGTCTCTTCCATGCACCCAACACATGCCTTGTGTCCATGGCACACCTGGCACGAAATGTAACCGTATCCGAGGTAGTCCTGCACCGTCGTGATCAATGCGGCTCTCAAAGGGAAATATTCTTCCGCGACGGCGTCCCATGTATCTACCCCTTCCTCCGCCCACAACGTTTCAAGCTCCTCCTTTAATAGTTCGAGATACATGTTGATATCGTTTCAAGGCTGTGTCGGCCCTTGAATTAGCATACTCATCTGTATGTACTTCCTCTTCATGCACAGCTAGGGCGGGAGGTTGTAGATCCATACAAACACGGGCCATGTGCTATGTGTGCTGCTCTGGTTTCCGAACGGATTGAATCCGTCCGTGCTCGCACCCAACCTGATGTTTCGGGATCTGCCCCAAAACTTCCGAATTCATTGTCTAATGCTTTCCACCGGCTTGCATCCGAAGGGTGCGTCAGCACCGGGTGCTCAATCCGCTCTTTATCATTCAACACCGCCTCCTTTCTTTCTTCGTGCCGGCGCATGAGCTTTGCTTCCTTGCGGTCCGCGTAGAACCGTTGAAGCCGGGGGCGAGCGGGAAGTACCACACAACTTTCCGAGGAGCTTTCTTCTTCCCTTTCTTGTACCGTTCAGCTTCACACACAGGACATTTGGTCTTGTCCATGTGCTCCTTGCGATACATGATACAATCGTTGATGCAGGCGTGATACTTTTCGTGGGGTAAGTCGAGAGGGCACGTGATTCTCTTGGCCTCGGCTAGACTACCAGGACACGTGTTCCCGGCAGGAAGGAGATCTTTCACGTATTCCGGGATGTCGTCGACGCTTGTGTCCGTCCATCCGTGTTTCACCTTCATCTGCAGGCACATCGAGAGCTACTCTCAAGCGAGACTCCCCCAACCCGCGACCCGAGTCGTACAACGGAGTATTCGAGTCTATCTCGAGTTGCTCAAGCTTTGATTTCCGCTTGGCGCCTTTCGTCTTTTCGAGAAGCAGATCTTGAAGATGAGGGTCCCGCACGACTGAAGCTAGCGGCACCTCTTCGTCGTCGTCAAGGTTATTGTCGTCGTCAAGGTTATTGTCGTCATCAAGGTTATCGTCCTGTGCGACAAACTCTTCATCGTCATCAATATCATGATGCCCTCCTTCTTGCCGGCCATTTTTACCACCTGCCGCCGTCGCCCCATTGACCTCCGCGCCATCATCACTCATCCATTGAGTGTGTCCATGCATGAAACCATTAGTGAGCAGGTGCCCCTGCAATTTGCCTGAATACGGGTCAAATCATTTCCCTCGTTTGCATCTCCGGCACGGACATAATACCTCCGTGCGGTTATTTTCATACATGTCGATGATCGCGTGTTTCAGATATCTCATCACGATGCTTTCACTCATCTCGATAACCATTATCGCCTGCATGGTAAGATTACATAATTCATTAGAACCATGCATCCGCCGGTAGTTTTCACGAAAAATTTCGGCATGACCTTCCTACACGGTAGGACATAGGAGCGCCAGAAATGTGCTGAAACGGAAACTTGAAGAATCAACATTTCGGCGCAACGTTGGCAACTCATTTTCAACGCCAACACACACACAAGCACAAGCACAACATATATATATGCCACACACGAGAGCTTTGCTTCAAATGTCCAACATACGTCGATTTCATTTCCTTAATTTGTTCATTAATCACCTATTTGTTTGATATATTATTCGATAAGATCGAGACGACGCGCCGCGACAATGGCGTATGGAAGCCGACTTTCTAGATCTAGATCTAGATTGAGCGGTCAATGCGGGATAGTAGATCTAGATCTACATAGGGGGATGTGGGAGATGCATGTAGGAAGGGAAGATTTGCTCAAAAAATATGATTTTGTTTGGTAAAATTGGTGAAATTGGGGATAGAAATGGGCAAAAATGAGCTGGGTTGGGAGAAGGCTCGGGTTTGTGTGGAGGAGTGGAGAGTGGAGTAGTGGGGGAGTGGTGTTGAGCAGAAATAACTGCCCAGGTTACTGCCGGCGCACCAGGGCATGGGTGCGCCGGCAGCACGTAGCCCTTTCGGCTATATCACCCCCGGGCCAGGCCCAAGAATCATTGCCGGCGCACCAGCCCAGGGGTGCGCCGGCAATAGTGCATTTTCCGCCGGCGCACACCTGGGCTGGTGCGCCGGCAATGATTCTTGGGCCTGGCCCGAATCGACCGCGGCCATGCCAGGATTTTTCCCCGGCGCGGCTTTTCCGTAGGTGCGCCGGCAGTAGCCCTCCATCGCCGGCGCGGCTGCAAAGTGGTGCGCCGGCAACACTTTCCACCGGCGCACGTCCGAGGTGGTGCGCCGGCACCACTTGCCTCCACCTATAGGCTTTTTCCTAGTAGTGATACTAGCCGACATCTTTACTCTCAAGGCGGTGAAGCCTAAAACAAGGAGAGACCTTGCTCTGATACCAATTGAAAGATCGAAATGTCGCCTAGAGGGGGGGTGAATAGGCAATTACAAACTCTTGCGGATTTGTCTTGTAAGAATGCGGAATTAAACTATCGTTTAGTTTACAAGCACAAACCCTAAATATGTTAAGCTCAACTAAGTGTAACAATAGCAACTAGAGCTAAGCAAGATAGGCACAAGATATATGTAGAATAAGTGATAGCAAGATATATGTACTTCAAGCACGATGGCTATCACAAGGAAAGAGAGCTCGGGTATAGAAATAACCGAGGCACGCGGAGACGAGGATGTATTCCCGTGTTCCCTTGCTTTGCAACAAGGTACGTCACATTTGGAGGAGTGGAGGTCCCACGAAGGATTCCCCGCGCCACGAAGGCTCACCCTATTCTCCGAACCACACCCACGAAGGATAATGGCCCTTTCCTTATGGTTAGCTTTTCCTCTGCTCCGGAGATGGCAAGCTCCACAACCACTTCACAAGGTCCACGAAGGATAAGCCCGGGCCCCTTCACAATCTTCCACGAAGAGATCACCGGGACACCAACCAAGCCAACTAGGAGGTCACCCTCCAAGAGTAACAAGCTCACGGTCTCTCACTCGAACAAATCGTGGTGGAGAGCTCAACACTATGCAATGATGCAAAGCAAGAACACCGGAGGTGTTCAAGTCCTTCACACTCAAATCCCACCAAAGCAACGAATGCTAGGATGAGATTGGAGAGGAAGAACAAGGGGAAAGTCAACCAAAGACTCCAAGATCTAGATCCCAAGAGATTCCCTCACTTAGAGAAGAAATGGTTTGGTGGAAGTGTAGATCTAGATCTCCTCTCTCAAATCCTCAAATATGAGCAAGAATGGTTGGAGGAATCAAGGGGAGAGCAAGTTCTTCAAATAGCAACAATGGAGGTGAGAGAATGGGAAGAACTAGTTGCTCAAGGTGGAAGAAGGGCTATTTATAGTCTAGGGAGAAAAATAACCGTTGGGGAAAAAACCAGGTGAAAATCGGCTCAAAAACGAGTCAAAAAGTGCCCGAGCCGGCCGGCAGGCCGGCCGACCGAGCTCGGGCCGGAGAGGCCGGTGGCCTGCCCGGTCGGACCGGCCCACCGACCGGGCGCTGCAGATAGCGCGCTGGGCGGCCGAACTCCTTCAGGCCACGCGGGGAGAGCCCAGGCCGCGTGTGCCGGCGGCGGCCCAGCAGCGCCGGGCGGCGGATTGGCCAGCGGCGCGCGGGGGAGAGCAGGCCGCGGGTGGGCCTCTGGGAGCTGATGGCCCAGCGGCGCGAGGAGGCGGCCCGAGGCGCCAGGGCGAGCAGGCCGGCGAGGCCCCCGGTCGGGCCGGGGCCTGTGCCTGGCAGGCCGGTCAAGGGGCCGGTGGCCGCCCGGTCGACCGAGTGGGCCGGCGTGTGGCCCGACAGGCCGGGCGGCAACCGGGCAGCCGTCCCCCTTTTTTTTCTTTTCTTTTTCTTTTTTTCTTCTTTTACCTTTTCTTTAATAACTATGCTCCCGAACTCCGATTGACATGAAACAAATTCCGTTGGAACGATAATAACAAATGCCATCCAATAGAAAGTGCAAACTCAAGAAATTGTAGGAGAGGATTTTATCATGAATATAAAAGGGTAGAACCTTATATCATGAATAACCTAGTAAAATCACCCAACCTCGAAAACGCAATAGAAGATGCATGCGAACTCCGTTTTCGATGAACTTGGGCTTGTTGTAAAGCTAGCAACAAGCTCAAGAACCTCACATAGAGAAACACCAAGAAGCAATAAGGATATGCAAAGTATGCAAAGGATTGAGCTCCCTAAGACGATGTGATCAAGTTACTCAACCGAAAGCCCCTCTTAATAGTGCGGCTATCTATCCTATAATCCGGTCTCCCAATATCCACCTTGAGACCGGTAAAAGGAAAACCTAGCAAGGTTATACCTTTGCCTTGCGCATCCCGCTTGATCTTGATGATAACTCTTCAAGCTTCACTCAAGCCGGAATGCCTCTCTTGACCAATGTTGCTTCGTGAAGACTCACAAATGCTCCCCCATACACTATGATGGGAAAGCTCCATTGATGCACATCTTCACAAGTCCATTATCATCAAATGGACGGCAAGCTTCAAGTATGTGATTCACTTGAGACGCTCATCTTGAACTTTCCCAACTCAACCTTGTATCTTCACATACTCACATAAGATAGAGCATGGCTAATATTGAGTTCCACATAAGAACTCCATCTTCATTTCTTCTTATTGATCATATCACATATATATATCTTCATACCGATGATCTTGATGCCAATACACAAGATATACCTTTATCTTCATGGCATCCATACTTGAATCCAACACATGGAGAGCAAGTAGTACCTATGGAATATTCCTTCATATAAACTCAATGAAAACATTAGTCCATAGGGGTTGTCATTAATTACCAAAACCACACATAGGGGCAATGTACCCTTACAAGAACTACATAGAGCTTGTTAAAATTTGGTTTGCATGATTGGTCCCTCTAAGTCTAGATATTTTCTGGTTAAGGTGTTTGAACAACAAGGAGACGATGTAAAGTCTTATAATGCTTACAATATGTTCATATGTGAGTCTTGTCTGCACCGTTTTATACTTGAGTTTGCTTCAAACAACCTTGCTAGCCTAAGCCTTGTATTGAGAGGAATTCTTCTCGTGCATCCAAATCCTTGAGCCAAAAACTATGCCATTTGTGTCCACCATACCTACCTACTACATGGTATTTCTCTGCCATTCCAAGCAAATACTTCATGTGCTACCTTTAAACAATTCAAAAGCTATTATCTCTTATTTGTGTCAATGTTTTATAGCTCATGAGGAAGTATGTGGTGTTTATCTTTCAACCTTGTCATTTACTTCGGACAGACTTTCACCAATGGACTAGTGGCTTCATCCGCTTATCCAATAATTTTGCAAAAAGAGCTGGCGCGGGGTTCCCAGCCTCCAATTAATCAACCTTCATTAATAATTCTCTTCACATGTTTTGCTCTGATTCATCAGTAAGCAACTTAATTTTGCAAATAGACACTCCTTCATGGTATGTGAATGTTAGAAGGCACCCGAGGATTCAGTTAGCCATGGCTTGTGTAAGCAAAAGGTTGGGAGGAGTGTCATCCATAAATAATAAAACTAAAATACATGTGTAAACAAAAGAGAAGAGGGATGATCTACCTTGCTGGTAGAGATAACGTCCTTCTTGGGAGCCGCTCTTGAAAGTCTGGTTGATAAGGTAGTTAGAGTACCCGCTACCATTCGTTGACAACAACAAACACCTCTCAAAACTTTACTTTTATGCTCTCTATATGATTTCAAAACTTAAAAAGCTCTAGCACATGATTTAATCCTGCTTCCCTCTGCGAAGGGCCTTTCTTTTACTTTATGTTGAGTCGGTTTACCCACTTCTTTCTATCTTAGAAGCAAACACTTGTGTCAACTGTGTGCATTGATTCTTACATGTTTACCTATTGCACTTGTTATATTGCTTTATGTTGACAACTATCCATGAGATATACATGTTACAAGTTGAAAGCAATTGCTGAAATTTAATCATCCTTTGTGTTGCTTCAATGCCTTTTACTTTGAATCTATTGCTTTATGAGTTAACTCTTATGCAAGACTTATTGATGCTTGTCTTGAAAGTACTATTCATGGAAAGTATTTGCTATATGATTCAGTTGTTTAGTCATTATCTTTACTATCACTTCATTCACTTCATATGCTTTACAATAATGTTGATAAAGATTATGTTGGTAGCATGTCACTTAAGAAATTATCATTGTTACCGTTTACCTACTCGAGGGCGAGTAGGAACTAAGCTTGGGGATGCTTGATACGTCTCAAACGTATCTATAATTTCTTATGTTCCATGATTGTTTTATGACAATACCTACATGTTTTGTTCACACTTTATATCGTTTTGATGCGTTTTCCGGAACTAACCTATTGACGAGATGCCGAAGTGCTAGTTCCTGTTTTCTGCTGTTTTTGGTTTCAGAAATCCTAGTAAGGAAATATTCTCGGAATTGGACGAAATCAAGGCCCAAGCATCTTATAATTCCACGAAGCTTCCAGAACACCGGAGAGGCACCGTAGAGGAGCCCTGGTGGCCCCACACGTGTGGGCGGTGCGGCCAAGGAGCCAGGCGCGCCCCTACTGTGTGGGTCCCCCGTAGCCCTTCCGACTCCGCCTCTTCGCCTATAAGAAGCCCCCTGACCTAAATCTTCGATACGAAAAAGCCACGGTACGAGAAACCTTCCGCAGCCGCCGCCATCGCGAAGCCAAGATCCGGGGACAGGAGTCTCCGTTCCGGCACGCCGCCGGACGGGGAAGTGCCCCGGAAGGCATCTCCATCGACACCACCGCCATCTTCATCAACGCTGCTTGTCTCCCATGAGGAGGGAGTAGTTCTCCATCGAGGCTAAGGGCTGTACCGGTAGCTATGTGGTTAATCTCTCTCCCATGTACTTCAATACAATGATCTCATGAGCTGCCTTACATGATTGAGATCCATATGATGAGATTGTAATCTAGATGTCGTTATGCTATTCAAGTGGATTTTACTTATGTGATCTCTGGATACTCCTTGTCCCACGTGTGTAAAGGTGACAGTGTGTGCACCGTGTGGGTCTCTTTGGCTATATTTCACAGAATACTTATTCACTGAGTTATGATTTGAGTTGGATGTCTCTATGAAATTGTGGTGTGTTAGTACCTCCTATGAATGCTCAAAGTGACAGCGTGGGGTGTTCATTAGTACTTGGGAATACATCTTTAAGGTTTTCCTACATGATGAATTAGAGTTTGTTATCTTGCTAGAGAGTAATTCGGAATAGCATAGTGAAGTGCTTATTTATATTCCATTATGATTGCAATGTTGAGAGTGTCCACTAGTGAAAGTATGATCCCTAGGCCTTGTTTCCAAATACTGCAATCATCGCTTGTTTACTGTTTTACTGCATCTTTACTTCCTGCAATATTACTACCATCAACTGCACGCCAGCAAGCACTTTTCTCGCGCCGTTACTACTGCTCATATTCATTCATACCACTTGTATTTCACTATCTCTTCACCGAACTAGTGCACCTATACATCTGACAAGTGTATTAGGTGTGTTGGGGACACAAGAGACTTCTTGTATCGTGATTGCAGGGTTGCTTGAGAGGGATATCTTTGACCTCTTCCTCCCTGAGTTCGATAAACCTTGGGTGATCCACTTAAGGGAAACTTGCTGCTGTTCTACAAACCTCTGCTCTTGGAGGCCCAACACTGTCTACAAAAATAGAAGCACCCGTAGACATCACTTTCCCGGATGGAAACCGATACCGGAAGAGGTCAAGAGGCCGGCACCTCTAGCCAAGCATCCGGAGTAGATCTTTCCGGTGTCACGCGTGGAGCCTGGAAGGGCTCTGACGTGACGCAACACGAAATCGTCTGGTTGTACCGGTCTAGAAGGATACCGGAAGGAGTATCCTATCGGCTTCCGCGCGACGAGATCGAACCGGTACTTGAACCCGGTGAGTTCGTCGTCTTCCTTGCTCACTTTGAGCGTGGCTTCGGCCTTCCTGCCTCTGATTTCTTTCGCCGTTTTCTAGATTTTTACCAACTCCAGCCTCACCACCTTCTTGGCAATGCCATCTTCTATCTCTCTTGTTACGTTTCTTTCATGGAGGGCTACATCGGCCTCCGTCCCACTCGCGAGACTTTCGCTCGCTTCTTTTCTCTTCGGATCAATTTCGTCCAGGGCAAGGACATTCCTAAGCCCAAACCCCCCGTTCAATGCGGGTCTTGTATCATCGGCTCCCGTCAAGGGAGCCCCTTTTTTAAATTCACCGGTCTCGAGTCATGCCGGGCATGGCAACAGACTTTTTTCTATGTGAAGAACACCGGCGCCCCAGATCTTATTAATCTACCGGCTTTCAATCCGGGAGTGCCTACGAAGGTCAATTGGGGCTTTAATCCTGGAACCAATCACATAGAGACGAACCGGATTATACGCTTCATGGAGAAGCTGATGAAGGAGACAGATATCTGCTCTGACGACATCATCCGCACCTTCATCTCACGGCGGGTGCTTCCCCTCAAGCGCCGGGCGCATAAAATAAGCGAAATGTACGGCCCTGGCGATCCTACCAAGATCACCGGCCTCCCTCTAAGCAAAGAGGATGTAGTTCTTAAGGCTAGGCAGATCCGCCGATCGCCATGCCGATGGACTGGGAGTGGGGCTTCCTGCCTCTTAGCTCCACCAACCCTCCAACAGATGAAGTAAGAGATTACGCAATCCAGGTTGTTTTCCGGTAGCTTCTCGATGTAAGACTAACTGTATTTTTATTCCTTTCCAGGCAAAGCAGCGCTTCCCTCGCATCGCAGCGGAGCAGCGAGGCCCTTGCAAGAAGCGGCCTCTGGACACGGTCGACCCGGATCCTTACATCCATTGGACCGAGCTCAAGATGGGTCACACCCACACCCCGCGCCGCGGTAACTTCTCACCTGAAGCTTCCGGTTCCGACGATGATGTTACTATTCTTGAGGTTTCTCATTCTTTCACTTCCTCATACGTTTCCTTGCTGCAGATGCTCCCTCGGCCAGTGCCAACCCAGAGGTTGTGGAGCGCGCTGTGCCGCTTCAGGCCGAGGTTGGCGATGAGTTCCTGGAGAGACTCACCTCCCAGGACAAGAAGAAGAAGGCGCCGACATCCGAAGCCAGCCCCAGCGAAGCTCCTCCCGCCAAGCGCCCCCGGCAAGAAGTTGTCGGCGGGAAGACGGTCACCAAGAGGCAGTACAAGAAGCGGCAGATGCCGGTCGCTTCCGGGTAAGTTTTTGTTTCTTTATTTGCCTTGCTTTGCAAAGTTCTTTTCCGGTTGCTTTTCTGAATCTTTCTTCTTTCTATCTTTTTTAGCCCTGCGCTCAAGCTCTCCAAGAGCACCGAGGGAACCGCAAGGACCTCACCTTCTCCTCAACCAAGCCCGGCACCATCTGGTGCCGGCAAGTCTTCTGCCTCCCCTCTGAGAGGCACTACAAGTGCGGGGCGCGCGGCCCCTACATCTCCAGATCACCGTGCGGAGGAGGATCACGTCTCCCCTCCAGAAACGCAAGATACCGACGCCAGCAACATCGGCGCCAACACCGAAGATGCCGGGGAGATGGAGCCTTTGGCTCCTACGGCCCCGAAGAAAAAGAAGAAGAAGGACATTAGTTCCTCTCCCTCCAAATCTGCGCCGGACTTCTCCGCGCCTCCTCCAGAAGCTCCCATCGTCGAGCCAGCTGGGGCTAACGCTACGCCGCCGCCAAGTAAAGGACCCAGCGCGGCTGAACTCATGCCGCCTCCACGCCAAAGGCCCGCTGCTGCCCAGCCTACGGCTTCGGGGGGCATCAGGTTCTCCAAGCCTCAAGCTGCCGTGGTGACTTCCGCGACCAGCTCCGTCCCGCAGTCCTTGGTGCTGCACGCCGGTCGCGCTGCCATCGTGGTCGGGGAAACGGCTCCAGCTCCGCTGGGCCGGATTACCGAGCTTACGCGCGGAGGCAACGAGCTGGGGCACCTTCTCGATTACGCTGAAAAGTGGAATCGGGCGGATGAGTCCCCAGCGACGCGCGGCTTGGGGAAGGATAAGCTGCCGCTGGTCGATCCTTCCGGCCCCCGGAGCACCGGACAACACTTTAGCCGGTTGCTGCGGCTGTCAAGGAGCTCGACAATGCGTGGCACGATGCCAATAACAACATTGTGGTAAGTTAAACCAAACTTTTTGCAATTTTTCATCTCATGCCGGTTTCCCCCTTTAAAGATTATGTATATCTTCCCAGTCCCCGAGTTTCGGGTTGAGAGCGTAGCACTGAGCTCGAAACTTCCTTAAAAATAATTCTCAAAACCGGCATCTTTCTTATAGTCATTTTCCTTTGAACAGAGCACGGCGGACGCCCGGAAGCGCCTCTTTGAGGAGCTACTGTGGGAGCACCGGGATCTTTCTGAAGCGCACAGCAAGTGCCAAGGTGAGGTGTTTTACCTCCGGCTTCTTTTCCCCGGTTGGTTTTTTCCTCTTCGTTACTTATGAGCTTTTGTATAACGGCTATCCCAGAAGCTTCCATCGAAACTCTCAAGACTCAGCTTGCTGCACTCCAGAATATTTTTCTTTTCTGGTTAACTCACTTTTCTACATCTTACCGGTTATTTTTTGCTAACATGTCTTTTCTCCGGACTTCAGCTGAAAAGGATCAGCTCACCACCGTGCATCGCGAGGTGAAAGAGCAGGCCGTGCAAGCTGGGCTCCGGCACGCACGGGAGCTCAAGGATGCCCAAGCAGCGGCTGAAGCCAAGCTTGCTGAGTCGCTGGAGGAGTACACCCAGAACACCGCGGTGCTGCGGGCAGAGCTTGAGGAGGAGAGCAAGCCGCGGAAAGCGGCCGAGGATCAGGTCGCTCTCCTAACTGGGGAGCAAAAGGAGTATGACCAGCTGGTCATGCAAACCGACGCGCTCGCCCTCAGTAAGTTTTTACTTCTTTCTTTTCCGGCTTTTGCTTATAAGCTTATATCTTCCGGTAGCATTTCCTTATCTTTTTCCTTTGTGTTGCAGGGCTCTTTCCGGATTCGCAGGTGCATGCTCAGAAGAAGGTGGCAGATCGCCGGGTTGCGCAGCAGTTCAAGAATCTGACTGCGCCCTGGGATCCTTATGACCACCTGGTCGCGCTCTCTGCACGGGTCCAGCACATGCGCGCGATGGACCGGCATCTTGCTGATCTGCCCGACGTGGCAATCCAGCTTTGCAAAGTCCTGTGGCCCGGGGAAGAGATGCCAGCGAACCTGACGCTCGCCTCTGAGCGCCTGAAAGGTGCCGGACGGAGGATCCGCGAGTGGCAGTGCTCGGCGGCTCGTGCCGGAGCGGATGCGGCGCTACGCATCGCCTGCTCCTGGTATGAGGACCTGGACTTGGACGCCCTCCACAGCTTGCGCGAAGACGCTCCCACCGACAAGGATCCGGTCCTCACCGCGAAGCGGAAGGACCGTGCCTACCGGATTGCGGAGTACGCCCTGGTCCGCACCTTCATCCCCCCACCTCCTGACGTCCAGGACTTCCTTAGCGACGAAGAGGAAGGAGAGGACGAGGGAGATGAGGATGCCGGAGAGGATGATGCCCTCCCGGAAGCTGGTGATGCGCCTCCGGAAGCTCCAGATGCCGGTGCTGCTCCTCCCGAAGCTCCTGCTGCTTGAACACTTTTTATCATGTCTTTGCTCGAGAAAACAATGTTTGTTAAATTCTACCCCGGTATGCCGGGGTCTATGATGTAATATATAACTTAGCCGTTCTTTTGGCTGCGCTACCATGTTATCTGCCGGTATGTTATACCGGTAGCTTATTAATGTATGTTTGTCTGTCAACTTAGCATTTTGCTCATTGTTTGCTTTAATCTTGTATCGCAAAGATTCTGGAATTGTTTCCGCATCCAATCCGATGCACACTTGGTTCTATTGCTTTGGCTCTGCCTACCTCTTTTGTGTGTTTTGGCGTATGAGGCACAAAGTTCTTTTGCCAAGCAAGCACTTTCTTGAACTTAGAAATAACTCGAAATTTTCACAAAAAACCGGTATAACCGGGGTTAGTTAAACTTTTCCAGATTGTCCGTTCCCACTCCCTCTTTTCGCAGTTCACGTGCTTAATTCTACCGGTTTATCTTGCTTGCCATGAAGCCGGGTTGCGGACAGCAGCAGAGTCGAAGACTCCGGTAGGTTTAGCATGTTACTAAACCGGAAAGAAAAAATGTTCACAAGCAACCGGTAAACTGAAAAAATAGACATATTGCATGCAACTTTAGTAGGGGTAGTCCCCATTCGAGGTTCCGACATCTTTTATTCATAGCAGATAAGGTACAAAAAGGAACTTCTTACACCACAACTTCAGGAGTAGAAAGGACGCAACAAAGTTATGTTCCATGGACGCTTGGTCTCATCTCCAGATCTGTCCGCCTTTCCTTCTTTCCATTCCTGTGCATCGATTAGGTAATAGGCATCATTGTGGAGAGCTTTGCTCACAATGAAAGGTCCTTCCCATGGGGGTGAAAGTTTATGCCGGCCTTCAGTGCGTTGCACTAGGCGCAACACCAGATCTCCTTCCCGAAATACCCTCGGGTTAACCTTCCGGCTATGATAGCGTCTGAGGTTTTGCTGGTAAATGGTTGTTCTTGCCAACGCCAGCTCTCTTGCTTCTTCCAGCAAGTCCACATCGTTTTCTCGGGCCTCTTTTACCTCTTGTTCGGTATAGAGTTGCACCCTTGGTGAATCATGGAGAATGTCGGTTGGTATGACCGCTTCTGCTCCGTAAACCATAAAGAATGGAGTGTATCCGGTAGACCGGTTTGGAGTCGTTCTTATGCTCCACAACACTGATGGTAGCTCATCGAGCCAACACCCCGGTGTCTTTTCGAGCGGTTCAATGAGCCTTGGTTTTATACCGGAAAGCACCAGCGCATTTGTTCTTTCCACTTGGCCATTGCCTTGTGGGTGTGCCACTGAGCACAAATCCAACCGGATGTTGTTATCCTCACAGAATCGCTTGAATTCACCTTGGGCAAAGTTTGAGCCATTATCAGTGATGATACTATGCGGGTATCCATACCGCAAGATGACATCTTTTAGGAATTTTACCGACGTATCGATAATTTCTTATGTTCCATGCCACATTATTGATGTTATCTACATGTTTTATGCACACTTTATGTCATATTCGTGCATTTTCTGGAACTAACCTATTAACAAGATGCCGAAGTGCCAGTTGCTATTTTCTCGCTGTTTTTGGTTTCGAAATCCTAGTAACGAAATATTCTCGGAATTGGACGAAATCAACGCCCGGGGTCCTATTTTGCCACGAAGCTTCCGGAAGACCGAAGAGGAGACGAAGTGGGGCCACGAGGTGGCGACACCATAGGGCGGCGCGGCCCAAGCCCGGCCGCGCCGACCTAGGGTGTGGGCCCCTCGTGCCGCCTCTTGACCTGCCCTTCCGCCTACTTAAAGCCTCCGTCGCGAAACCCCCGATACCGAGAGCCACGATACGGAAAACCTTACCGAGACGCCGCCGCCGCCAATCCCATCTCGGGGGATTCAGGAGATCGCCTCCGGCACCTCGCCGGAGAGGGGATTCATCTCCCGGAGGACTCTACGCCGCCATGGTCGCCTCCGGAGTGATGTGTGAGTAGTTCACCCCTGGACTATGGGTCCATAGCAGTAGCTAGATGGTTGTCTTCTCCCCATTGTGCTTAATTGTTGGATCTTGTGAGCTGCCTAACATGATCAAGATCATCTATCTGTAATTCTATATGTTGCGTTTGTTGGGATCCGATGAATAGAGAATACTTGTTATGTTGATTATCAAAGTTATGTCTATGTGTTGTTTATGATCTTGCATGCTCTCCGTTACTAGTAGATGCTCTGGCCAAGTAGATGCTTGTAACTCCAAGAGGGAGTATTTATGCTCGATAGTGGGTTCATGTCTTCGTGAATCTGGGGAAGTGACAGAAATCTCTAAGATTATGGATGTGCTGTTGCCACTAGGGATAAAACATTGGTGCTATGTTCAAGGATGTAGCCACTGATTACATTACGCGCAATACTTAATGCAATTGTCTGTTGTTAGCAACTTAATACTGGAGGGGGTTCGGATGATAACCTGAAGGTGGACTTTTTAGGCATAGATGCATGCTGGATGGCGGTCTATGTACTTTGTCGTAATGCCCAATTAAATCTCACAATACTCATCATAATATGTATGTGCATGGTCATGCCCTCTTTATTTGTCAATTGCCCAACTGTAATTTGTTAACCCAACATGCTGTTTATCTTATGGGAGAGACACCTCTAGTGAACTGTGGACCCCGGTCCAATTCTCTATACTGAAATACAATCTACTGCAATATTGTTTTACTGTTTTCTGCAAACAATCATCATCCACACTATACATCTAATCCTTTGTTACAGCAAGCTGGTGAGATTGACAACCTCGCTGTTTCGTTGGGGCAAAGTACTTTGGTTGTGTTGTGCAGGTTCCACGTTGGCGCCGGAATCTCTGGTGTTGCGCCGCACTACATCCCGCCGCCATCAACCTTCAACGTGCTTCTTGGCTCCTACTGGTTCGATAAACCTTGGTTTCATACTGAGGGAAAACTTGCCGCTGTACGCATCACACCTTCCTCTTGGGGTTCCCAACGGACACGTGTTGTACGCGTATCATGCGCCAAGGCTATTCCGGGAGGAATTTGTTGCCTAGATGAGCCTAGCTTGGATAAAGCATCCGCGGCTTCATTTTCAGCCCGCGGCACATGGTGAAATTCACACCCTTCGAAGAAGGCGGCAATTTTTTGCACATGAAAACGGTACGAGGCCATGTTGGCATCTTTTGCATCCCAATCTCCGGAACATTGTTGCAGAGCACCAGATCTGAATCGCCGTAGCAAATTATCCGGTGTGCGCCAATTTCTTTTGCGACCTTAAGCCCATGGATCAAAGCCTCATATTCAGCGACATTGTTTGATGCCCTGAAATGCACTTGCAAAACATACCGGAGATGATCTCCCTTTGGTGAGGTAAGTACCACACCGGCACCTAGACCCTCTTTGAGCTTGGATCCGTCAAAGTGCATCTTCCAGTACTCCACTTTATGTTCCGGCGGCTTGTATTGCATTTCCGCCCAATCAACTAGAAAATCAGCCAAGGCTTGTGATTTTATGGCATCTCTTCTTTCGTATACTGGCACGTATGGTGACAATTGAATTGGCCATTTTGCAATCCTGCCGCTGGCATCTTTGTTGCCCATGATATCTGAAATGGGTGCTTCGCTCACCACTTTCATTGGGTGCTCCTCAAAATAGTGCTTGAGCTTGATGGCAGCCATGAACACACCATAGGTCATCTTCTGGAAGTGAGGGTAGTTTTGTTTTGAGAGGGAGAGCACCTCGCTCAAGTAGTATACCGGCCTCTGCACGATTTTTTCTTCTTCCTCTCTTTCTACCACAACCACAACACTCACCACCCGGTTGGTTGCTGCTATATACAACAGCATGGGCTCCCTTTCCAAAGGTAAGGCCAATACCGGTGCGGTGGCTAGCATTGTTTTCAGTTCCTTGAAAGTTGCGTCTGCCTGCGGGGTCAAGACAAAGGTATCGGATTTTTTCATTAGTGCATAGAGGGGTAGAGCCTTTTCGCCCAACCTGCTTATGAACCGGCTTAGCGATGCCAAGCTTCCGGCAAACTTTTGCACATCTTTTAGCTCTCGCGGGATAGTCATACTTTCTATTGCCCGGATTTTTACCGGATTCACCTCAATGCCCCGGCTTGATACAAGAAAGCCAAGCAGTTTGCCGGCAGGGACACCGAAGGTGCATTTTGCCGAATTGAGTTTCATTCGGAACCTTCTTAAGTTATCAAATGTTTGCCGGATATCGTTGATTAAGGTTTCTTTTACCTTAGTTTTTATCACGACATCATCCACATAGACTTGCACATTTTTTCTGATTTGATCAAACAAGCATTTTTGCATACAGCGTTGGTACGTTGCACCAGCGTTGCGCAAACCAAAAGGCATAGTAACATAGCAATAAGCCCCGTGCGGGGTAATGAACGCAGTTTTTATTTGATCTTCCTTTTTCAGGGGAATCTGGTGGAAACCGGAATAAGCATCCAGAAAAGACAACAACTCACACCCAGCAGTAGAATCAATCACCTGATCGATCTGGGGCATAGGGAAAGGATCTTTTGGGCAAGCCTTGTTTAGGTTGGTGTAGTCGATGCACATGCGCCACACCTTTGGAGCTTTTACTTCCAGGTTCTCTTCTTTCTTCTTCTCGACCATCACCGGATTAGCCAGCCACTCAGTATGCGTTACTTCCACGATGAAACCGGCAACCAACAGCTTTGTTACTTCTTCTCCGATGATCTTTCTCCTATCTTCAGCGAACCAACGCAAAGGTTGTCGCACCGGCTTAGCATCCTTCCGGACATTCAGAGAGTGCTCAGCCAGCTCCCTCGGAACACCTACCAAGTCATCAGTAGACCAGGCAAAGATATTCCGATTCTCACGAAGGAAGCTGACGAGTGCGCTTTCCTATGCCTGATTCAAGCCGGCACCGATACAAACAGTGCGCTCTGGGTAAGCCAGGTCCAGCACAATGTCCTTTGTTTCATTTGTCGGCTTGAATTCCGGTGCGCCCAAGCTTCCACTAATTGCCGCTAAGCTCAATTGTGAGGACTGAGCCAGCGCAACCGCAGTTTGCATCCTTATTTTTTCCTCTGCAATCACCAGCGATTCTGCCAGGTTGGATCCGGCTGAAGCGGTTTCCAGTGAGACTTTGTAGTTTCCCACCACAGTTAAGGGTCCACGAGGTGCTGGCATCTTCATCTTGAGATAGGCCGTATGAGTTGAGGCCATGAAAGCTGCTAATGCCGGTCTCCCCAGCAATGCATGGTAAGGACTATCCAGGTCCACTACCTCGAATTCAACGTTTTCAACCCGGCAGTTGTCACGTCCTCCGAATGACACGTCCACCCGGACCTTTCCTACTGGTGCACAGGACAAGCCCGGAACGATCCCATGGAACGTTGTGTGAGTTGGTTGTAGCATGTTTTCTGTTATCCCCAGCGTGTGCATTGTGTGCTTGTACATGATATTTATGCTGCTTCCATTGTCTATCAGCACTTTGCTGAACTTGACTCGAGTCGTTGGCCCATGCATGATTGGGTCTACCACAAGAGCATAACCACCCGGATTCAGCATGATCTTGGGGTGATCCTTGAACGACCAGGTAATTTCCTGATCTGACCACAACATGTATTTTGGTACTACCGGCATCACAGCGTTCACTTCCATGGAACGGCGATGCAGGATTTGCATGTCGGTTGGCTCAGTGATAAACACAACACAGCACATGTCCGGATCCTGGTAAACATTCCGGCCTACAGGTGCCGGTGGAGGTGGTTGGCCATTGCCTTCTCCCACATGATGAACCTGCTGCTGCCGGTTCGGCTGAGGCTGTACCGGTAGAGCGTTTGCCCCGGTAAGTGGTGGCGGTGGTGGTAATGGGTGCTGATGTAGCATGTCATGCGAGGGTGGCAATATTGTGGAACATCCTTGTGCTTGCACATCTTTTGCCGCACCTCTCAGCATCAAGTGCTTGACCCAAGAACAATCTTTTGTCAAATGGTTTGCCGGCCTCGTCGGATTCGGAGTGTGGAACCGACATGGTTGCTCCATCGCTGCTTCCATGGTGTATCTTATATGTTCTTGCCAATCTTTTTTCTCTCCCCACTTCTTCTTTTCAACCCATTGTTTTTTAGGACCCGCCCATGGCTACGATCCGGTTTTTTGCCTTTGGCTCCCGCTGGGGCTGGAATTATCCTGCACCGCAGCTACTTGCTGTGGGCCGTACCTTCGATCTGGAAAATCTTCCCTTCTCTTGTTATGCCGGTTATCCCGGTATTGATCTTGGCGCGGTTGGCTCATTTGCGCCAGATCAGCTTGCACTGCCGGTTGCATTGGGTCACCCAACGCGTAGCTATCTTCCACTCGTATCATTTCTGCCAGAGTTACCGGCATGTTCCGCTGCAGCTTTTGCCACAACGGCGAACCTCTGCGGCACCCATTGCAAAACCAAGCAATGGCTTGCACCTCTATCACCCCTTCGCAGGAGTTTCTTGTGGAGTTCCACCGGGTCAGATAATCCCGGTCTGTTTCATTTGGGCGCTGCACGCACAAGGCGAGCTGCTGCGGCCTGTTGGGCCTCCGGTATGTGCTGCTGAAATTACTCACAAAGGCTTCCTCAAAGTCCAACCAGCCATTTATGCTTCCTGCCGGCAAGTTGTTTAGCCAAATTCGTGCCGGTCCTACCAGGAAAGATGGTACAATCCTTACGGCCCAACGCCGGTTTCCTCCACCAGTTACGGTTCCTCCGCCACCAGCGACGTATATCGCGGTCATGTAATCCGCGAGCCAATCTTCCGGCTTAGTGGTGCCATCATATGTTTTTGTGTCGCGGGGCAACTGGAAGTTACGAACCGGTGGTTCTTCTTTCATGATCCTTGGACCAAAGCATTTTGGGCCCGGAGGACCTTCTGCCTCGATCATTTTAGATAAGTACACTCTATCCAGACGGTGCCTCGCATCCCGTTCTGGCAGATGTCTTTCTCCCACGCGTTCCCCCAACGGGTTCCGGTATGCCGTGAGTCTTTCCGCTATTGAATCAGCTTCATCATAATGTTCCGGTGATACGTCTCCAACGTATCGATGATTTCTTATGTTCCATGCCACATTATTGATGTTATCTACATGTTTTATGCACACTTTATGTCATATTCGTGCATTTTCTGGAACTAACCTATTAACAAGATGCCGAAGTGCCAGTTGTTGTTTTCTGCTGTTTTTGGTTTCAGAAATCCTAGTAACGAAATATTCTCGGAATTGGACGAAATCAACGCCCAGGGTCCTATTTTGCCACGAAGCTTCCAGAAGACCGAAGAGGAGACGAAGTGGGGCCACGAGGCGCCCAAACCCTAGGGCGGCGCGGCCTGGCCCTTGGCCGCGCCGACCTGTGGTGTGGGGCCCTCGTGCCCCCTCCTGACTTGCCCTTCCGCCTACTTAAAGCCTCCGTCGCGAAACCCCCAGTACCGAGAGCCACGATACGGAAAACCTTACTGGGACGCCGCCGCCGCCAATCCCATCTCGGGGGATTCGAGAGATCGCCTCCGGCACCCTGCCGGAGAGGGGATTCATCTCCCGGAGGACTCTACGCCGCCATGGTCGCCTCCGGAGTGATGTGTGAGTAGTCTACCCCTGGACTATGGGTCCATAGCTGTAGCTAGATGGTTGTCTTCTCCCCATTGTGCTTAATTGTCGGGTCTTGTGAGCTGCCTAACATGATCAAGATCACCTATCTGTATTTCTATATGTTGCGTTTGTTGGGATCCGATGAATAGAGAATACTTGTTATGTTGATTATCAAAGTTATGTCTATATGTTGTTTATGATCTTGCATGCTCTCCGTTATTAGTAGATGCTCTGGCCAAGTTGATGCTAGTAACTCCAAGAGGGAGTATTTATGCTCGATAGTGGGTTCATGTCTCCGTGAATCTGGAGGGGTGACAAGAACCTCTAAGGTTATGGATGTGCTTGTTGCCACTAGGGATAAAACATTGATGCTATGTCTAAGGATGTAGTTGTTGATTACATTACGCACCATACTTAATGCAATTGTCTGTTGCTTTGCAACTTAATACTGGAGGGGTTCGGATGATAACTTCGAAGGTGGACTTTTTAGGCATAGATGCAGTTGGATAGCGGTCTATGTACTTTGTCGTAATTCCCAATTAAATCTCACAATACTCATCATAATATGTATGTGCATGGTCATGCCCTCTCTATTTGTCAATTGCCCAACTGTAATTTGTTCACCCAACATGCTATTTATCTTATGGGAGAGACACCTCTAGTGAACTGTGGACCCCGGTCCAATTCTCTTTACTGAAATACAATCTACTTGCAATACTTGTTTCTACTGTTTTCCGCAAACAATCATCTTCCACACAATACGGTTAATCCTTTGTTACAGCAAGCCGGTGAGATTGACAACCTCAACTGTTTCGTTGGGGCAAAGTACTTTGGTTGTGTTGTGCAGGTTCCACGTTGGCGCCGGAATCTCCGGTGTTGCGCCGCACTACATCCCGCCGCCATCAACCTTCAACGTGCTTCTTGGCTCCTACTCGGTTCGATAAACCTTGGTTTCATACGAGGGAAACTTGCCGCTGTACGCATCACACCTTCCTCTTGGGGTTCCCAACGGACGCGTGTTGTACGCGTATCAAGCAGCTTTTTCTGGCGCCGTTGCCGGGGAGATTAAGACACGCTGCAAGGGGAGTCTCCACTTCCCAATCTCTTTACTTTGTTTTTGTCTTGCTTAGTTTTATTTACTACTTTGTTTGTTGCACTAAATCAAAATACAAAAAAATTAGTTGCTAGTTTTACTTTATTTGCTATCTTGTTTGCTATATCAAAAACACAAAAAAATCAGTTACTTGCATTTACTTTATCTAGTTTGCTTTATTTACTGTTGCTAAAATGGCTACCGCTGAAAATACTAAGTTGTGTGACTTCACAACCACAAATAATAATGATTTCTTATGCACATCTATTGCTCCACCTGCTACTACAGAAAAATTCTTTGAAATTAAACCTGCTTTACTGAATCTTGTTATGCGAGAGCAATTTTCTGGTGTTAGTTCTGATGATGCTGCTGCCCATCTTAATAATTTTGTTGAATTGTGTGAAATGCAAAAGTATAAGGATGTAGATGGTGACATTATAAAATTAAAATTGTTCCATTTCTCATTAAGAGGAAGAGCTAAAGATTGGTTGCTATCTCTGCCTAAGAATAGTATTGATTCATGGACTAAATGCAAGGATGCTTTTATTGGTAGATATTATCCCCCTGCTAAAATTATATCTTTGAGGAGTAGCATAATGAATTTTAAACAATTAGATACTGAACATGTTGCACAAGCTTGGGAAAGAATGAAATCTCTGGTTAAAAGTTGCCCAACCCATGGACTGACTACTTGGATGATCATCCAAACCTTCTATGCAGGACTAAATTTTTCTTCGCGGAATTTATTGGATTCAGCTGCTGGAGGTACCTTTATGTCCATCACTCTTGGTGAAGCAACAAAGCTTCTTGATAATATGATGATTAATTACTCCGAATGGCACACGGAAAGAGCTCCACAAGGTAAGAAGGTAAATTCTGTCGAAGAAACCTCTTCCTTGAGTGATAAGATTGATGCTATTATGTCTATGCTTGCGAATGATAGGACTAATATTGATCCTAATAATGTTCCGTTAGCTTCATTGGTTGCACAAGAAGAACATATTGATGTAAACTTCATTAAAAATAATAATTTCAACAACAATGCTTACCGGAACAATTCTAGTAACAACTATAGGCCATATCCTTATAATAATGGAAACGGCTATGGTAATTCTTATGGGAATTCTTACAACAATAATCGGAATTCACCCCCTGGACTTGAAGCCATGCTTAAAGAATTTATTAGTACACAAACTGCTTTTAACAAATCTGTTGAAGAAAAGCTTGGGAAAATTGATATACTTGCTTCTAAAGTCGATAGTCTTCTTAGCTGATGTTGATCTTTTGAAATCGAAAGTTATGCCTAATGAGAATCATCATAATAAAATTGTTACTACAGCAAATGCCATCCAAGTTAGAATTAATGAGAATATAAGATTAATGGCTGAACTGCGTGCTAGGTGGGATAGAGAAGAAAATGAAAAACTAGCTAAAGAGAAGAATGTAGCTAAAGTTTGGACTATTACCACCACTAGTAATGCTAATGTTACACATGTTGCTGCACCTCCTACTAATACTAATAAAAGAATTGGTGTTAGCAATGTTTCCACCTCTAATGCAAAGCGCGAGAAACTGCCTGAAATTGCTAAAACTGCTGAAACTGCCTGTGATAAAGCTGCTGAAATTTTTTCCAACATTGGAGATGATGATCCCATTGCTTTAGATTATAATGGTTTGAATTTTGATGATTGCCACATCTCTGAAGTTATAAAGTTCTTGCAAAAACTTGCTAAAAGTCCTAATGCTAGTCCTATAAATTTGGCTTTCACTCAACATATTACAAATGCTCTCATAAAAGCTAGAGAAGAGAAACTAGAGCGCGAAGCCTCTATTCCTAAAAAGCTAGAGGATGGTTGGGAGCCCATCATTAAGATGAAGGTTAAAGATTTTGATTGTAATGCTTTATGTGATCTTGGTGCAAGTATTTACGTTATGCCTAAGAAAATTTATAATATGCTTGACTTGCCACCACTGAAAAATTGTTATTTGGATGTTAATCTTGCTGATCATTCTACAAAGAAACCTTTGGGGAAAGTTGATAATGTTCGCATTACCGTTAACAATAACCTTGTCCCCGTTGATTTTGTTGTCTTGGATATTGAATGCAATGCATCTTGTCCCATCATATTGGGAAGACCTTTTCTTCGAACTTTTGGTGCTACTATTGATATGAAGGAAGGTAATATAAAATATCGATTTCCTCTCAAGAAAGGTATGGAACACTTCCCTAGAAAGAGAATGAAGTTACCTTTTGATTCTATTATTAGAACAAATTATGATGTTGATGCTTCGTCTCTCGATAATACTTGATACACACTTTCTGCGCCTAGCTGAAAGGCGTTAAAGAAAAGCGCTTATGGGAGACAACCCATGTTTTTACCTACAGTACTTTGTTTTTATTTTGTGTCTTGGAAGCTGTTTACTACTGTAGCAACCTCTCCTTATCTTAGTTTTGTGTTTTGTTGTGCCAAGTAAAGTCTTTGATAGAAAAGTTCATACTAGATTTGGATTACTGCGCGAGTTTCAGATTTCTTTATCGTCACGAATTCCGACCTGCCTCTCGTAGGTAGCTCAGAAAAAATATGCCAATTTACCGCGTGATCCTCGGATATTTACGCAACTTTCATTCAATTTGGGCATTTTCATTTGAGCAAGTCTCGCTGCCATTTTAAAATTCGTCAATACGAACCGTTACTGTTTTGATAGATTCTGCCTTTTATTTCGCATTGCCTATTTTGCTATGTTGGATGAATTTCTTTGATCCACTAATGTCCGAGTAGCTTTATGCAATGTCCGGAAGTGTTAAGAATGATTGTGTCACCTCTGAATATGTTAATTTTTATTGTGCACTAACCCTCTAATGAGTTGTTTCGAGTTTGGTGTGGAGGAAGTTTTCAAGGATCAAGAGAGGAGTATGATGCAACATGATCAAGGAGAGTGAAAGCTCTAAGCTTGGGGATGCCCCGGTGGTTCACCCCTGCATATTCTAAGAAGACTCAAGCGTCTAAGCTTGGGGATGCCCAAGGCATTGTCGTGGTATCGTCACGGCATATGCCATAGGGTGGCTAATCGAAGGTGGTTCCTGAGGGATCTCACGGCGGTATCCGGAAGCGGGTTTGGGCACGAGCGACACGGCGACGTACCCAGGTTCGAGGCCCTCCGGTGGAGGTAAAACCTCTACTCCTGCTATGAGTGTATATGGTAATCACACGAGTACAATGGTGCTCCTAGAGCTGTATCCGGCTTGCCCCGAGAGGCTAAGGGAGACGATGGTCTCTCTCACGGGCGGCGCTGCAGGTAGGTGAAAGCAATAAGTGTTCGATCCTCCCCGCACGAGAGGGGTAGTGCGGCTTATATAGGCACCGGCACTTTACATATAAGACCCTATAGTCTACTGGCCGGCTTGGCCGGCTTCGGCTTCCGCTCCTTCCCGAGGCGGTGACGTCGGGAGCCGTTGAGGCGTCGTGGCTCTGTCCCATCCGGCTGCCCGGGTCAGCGGTATGGAGAGGAGGTGTCTCTGTCGCCGTCGGCCACCGTAGCCCGTACGGCGCGTCGTAAGCCATGATGGCCTGTCCGGCGCGTGGCACTATTGCTCCACAGTGCCCCGCGCTTTACGGAGGATGAAGTCAGCGTGGACTTTGGGAACCCGGATCACCAACCCGGTTCCTTCTCGTGCAAGACTCGCCAGCCTCGAGTCGGTCTGAGGTATAGACCCCCAGTCGGATATGGCTTGTAGAAGCCGGCCCAACTACAGCATTGGCGGCCGTAGCCGGGCCGACTAGGACCTAGAGTCAGCCGGCTTCCGGACCAGCCGGCCACGGCGCCCGGCCGGCTGCTCCTCAGCCGGCCTTTGCCGCGAGCCGGCCGGTGGCCAGCCGGCTGCTCCGCGTCCATTGCCCTACCCGGGTCTCCCCCCGACATTAGCCCCCGAAGCTGGCAAGGTCCTGCGTTTAGAAGGACCTAGGCAGGTTTTCCTGGCTTCTTGAATATATTTGACGGCACTTGGAGGGGCCGACTGAGGATTTCCTTTTAGCCGGCTGCGCCCTCATCCGGCTCGTTCTTGCCGGCTGCTTCTAGCCGGCCGCTTTTTACACTTGTATAGTTTTGGCTTTCTTGCAAGATTTGATGGCGCCTCCGCCTTGCTGAAGAGTTTTGGTTCGAGTGGAACTTTTCGTCCGGCTCCGGCTTGCTGCGCGCCGGAGTCTCCGCCGCCTCGGGTCCTGCGCCCGACTTGACCGGTCTGACGCCTGGCCCGGCCGTCGGTTCGTCTGGTCACATCAATGTCCCTCCGGATCCGGTGCGGTCGTGGGCGACGTGGTGTGGCCGTTTCTGATAACCGTAGCGATCGTGGGGGGAGTTACTGCGCAGGAAATCCGGAGACGTGGCCCACGATCGCCACGTGGAGGCCAACTTGCCCGCCGCGGTCGGCTATAAATGCCGCGGGGGAGGGTACCGAGGCGGCACTTGCTCACTTCTTCTTCCTCGCGCCCCTGCCTCCGTCGCTCTCCGCGCGCCCAAGCTCTTCGCTACTCCGGCGAACGTCTTCCGCTGGCGAACTCCGGCGACCGAAACTCCACCGTTCCGCCGCCGCCGCTCCATCAATCCGGCGCCACGGGGCCGCGCGTCTCGACGGAGCGTCCTCAGCCGCCGCTGTCGCCGCCGCGGTCGCAAGGTTCTTCCTCGCCGTTCCACCTTTCTTGGTCGTCTTCTTCTTCTTCGGCCTCGTCAATGGCGTCCCCCAGCGGATCTTGGAGGGGCTCCTACATGCGCGAGGACGACATCGAGCGCCTGGTGCGCCTCCGGCGGATCCCGCGGTCGGTGATCACGCGGGAGCCTGGCAAGGAGACGGAGCCCAAGCCGGAGCCCGGCGAGCGCGTCGTTTTCGGCGCGCATCTCGACCGCGGGCTGGGCCTGCCGGCTTCAACCTTCTTCCGGCGGTTCCTCGACCATTTCGGCCTTCAGCCGCACCACCTGCCGGCCAACGCGTGCGTCCTCCTGAGCTGCTACGTCGCGTTCATGGAGGCTTACGCCGGCCTGTGGCCCGACATCGACTTCTGGAGCCGGCTCTTCTACTTGAAGGCCCAAACCACTGACGGCCACCTCGCGGGCCCGTGGCGCCGCCTCGATCTACACCCGGCCCGGTACGCCTTTCCCCAAAATCCCCACCGTCGACTCGGTGAAGAATTGGCGGATGTCATTCTTCTACGTGCGCAACGACGGGCGCTCGTCGACCGGATCAATTTGCCGGAGTTCAACCCGGCTCCTCCAGTCGGCCGGATCAATTGGAGCCACAACGCTCGCTCGACGGATCCGAACGCCGAGGTGAACCTGCTGTGGGACTTCCTGGCGACAGCCACTGATGGCGGGCTGACTGCCGAGGATCTCCTCTGCACCATCGCCGAGCGCCGCGTGCTGCCGCTCCAGATGCGCTCCCACAAGATCGGGCACATGTCCGGCCGGTTCGACCCGAACCGGACGTCCAAGGCGCCGCTCAACAAGGCCCAGGTGGCCAGCCGGGTGAACCACATCACCAAGGCGAACATGACGGAGAGCTGGAGCTACGGGCTGGCGCCTCGCGACAGGGAGCATCCGCCGGCGCCGGTAAGTCTCATGTCTCTGCCATTTTCCGGCTTGCGGCTGCGAGGCCGACTTCCTTTTTCTTCTGCCGACTTCCGGCTTGTCATATGTTCATGTTTTTTCTGTCTTTCTAGCTTTTGAGCGCCGGAACGCCGAGGACGGCGACCCGGCGACGAGGAGGTGGACGCCGGATCTCGTCGATCCGGCCGACCAAGCCGGCGAGCATGCCGGCGACGACGACCTGCCGCGGGCGCCCGATCTAGGCGGCCGGGGGAGCACAATCCGCCCCTTCACCGCAGCAAGCGAGGAGGAGGAGGTGGAGCCGGCGACGTCCGGCACGGGGCCCATCCCCGCCGTGCCTCTGCGTACGAGGCCGCCAAGCACCACGGCGACTTCGGCGCCCAAGGGCACGAAACGAGCCGGCTCCACCGCCGCCTTGGAGGCGAAGGCGAAGAAGCAGCCGCGGCCGCAGCCGAAGATGGTCCCGGAGAAGGCCGGGTGAGTTCTTTCTCTCTTTTTCTTGTTTGATTCCTTTTCTTTCCTTACTTTTATACTTATTATCTCTCTGTTTATCCGGCTAGGGCCCCTATAAAGTTTGCCCAGGGCGGCGGCTCTCGGCAGGCTCCGCGCGTTGTGTCGCCGCTTCCCCGCCAGCAGAGGGAGCGGACGCCGCAGCCTTCCTCGCGCGCATCTACACCGCCGCCGCCTGCCGCAGGGGCGCCTTCCTTCGCCGTGCCGCTGGCCTCGGCGCCTGATCGCGGCACGCGGGCTGAGCCAGCTCGCCAGGCGACGCTGGACGACATGTTCCCAGGCCGGACTCGTCCTCTTGGCCCAGCTGCCGGGGCTGGTCTGGGAATGCCGCCATCGACCGGAGCCGGAGCCGGCAGCTCCGCACCGCCTGCGACCGGAACCGGAGCCGGGAGGGCTGCGCCGCCCACGATCGGAGCCGGAGCCAGGCCGAGCGTGGTGGTGCTGGACGAAAGTCCGGAGGAGGCACCTCAGGCGCCGGAGGCGACTGGGCCGGCTGGGCCATCTGCTGCGCCCGGAGCGATGCCGCCACCGCAGCCGACGACGGAGGAGCCGGCCCGACGGGAGCCGGCAAGCGACGAGCCGGTGCGCACGGAGGGCGCCGACTCGCGCGCGCTGGTGAGGATGGGGACTCCAACGGCGTCACCGCAAGGCCTGCACGTGGCCAAGGGCGCACTTCTTCTTCAGGTGCCGTCCGCCTCCGACTCCAGCCTCGGCTCGGCGGCCACCATGGAGCAGGCGTGGCTCCGCGCCGACTCCTACGAGGTGACCAGCCGGGAGGGGAACCCTGGCCAAGCATCGGTGGAGATGTTCTTCTCCGGCCTGCAGGCCAACCTCAAGGCCATGGCAACCGGGGCCGCGGCTGACGTCGCCAAGGTGGAGGAAGCCAGCAAGGTAAGCTTCGACTGTTTTTGATCTGAATATTATCCTGGTAGCCCTCCGAGGCATGGGCCGGCTGCTTGGAGCCGGCACGGGTTTCGCCCGATTGACTAACTTTTTCTTTTTTCCTTAGGCTGTGGCGGATCGGCGCACCGCTCTGTACAACCGCGCCGTGACCCACTACCACAAGGCCAAGCTGGATCGGGCCGACTTGGCCCGCGAGCTGGAAACCGCCAAGGGTAAGCTTTATGCTTCTTTCGACTTGATGTCTTGTTTTCTTTCTAATCTTGGTTGGCTGACATTTCTTTCTGACCGACTTGTAGTTGAAGCCGCCAAGGTCCCACAGCTGGAGTCGGATCTCCGAGCCGCTCGCGACCAATGCGCCGTGAGCGAGGAGGCGGGCCGATCCGCCGCCCGCAAGCTTAAACTGGCTGATCAGGAGCTGACGCGGCTGCGCCGAGCCGGAGCAGAACCACCTTAAGGAGCTTGCTGCTCTTAAGAAGGATGGGGAGGAGAAGCTGGCGGAGCTGAGCAGGCGGCTGGACGAGGTGGAGCGGCAACGGCTTGCGCTTCAGGAGGAAGTCTCCACCAAGTCCACGGAGCTGACTGCCACCGCCAAGCGCTGGACGGAGGGGATTGGCGCGCTTGATCGCGGCTTGTCGGGTGAGTGCCTGTGTTTCCTTCCTTTTGCCGGCTTTCGGCTGTCGGCTGCCGGATTGGTTGGTAGCCGGCAGCTGAAACTTATCTTCTTTCGCTATCTCCATCTTCGGGCTGGGGGCAGTCGGTTCGTGCCGGCTGCCGCCAGGCTTACTTTAGGACTTCGAAAATTTGCATTTTTCAGCTTATTTCGGCTTGCTTAGTCTTGCTTGTTTCTGACGTGCTTCTTCCCGCAGCGGCCTTCCCAGAGACGCAGGATGCGGCCTTGGCAGCCGTTGGTGTTGAGCGCGAGTCCCGGAGGCAGGCGACTGGCGAGGGCAGCTCGGAGTATTTCTCCATGGAGGATCACCTGGCGTCCATGGGTGCCCGCATCGAGCCCATCACCAAGCTCGGCTGGGAGCTTCGGAAGGCGGCCGAAGAGCTGGTGCCCATGCTGTGGCCTGGAGAGGCGGCGCCGCAAGATATCTCTGGCCTTGTCGCTGCGATGGAGCGGGCGCCGGATCGTTTCCTCGACTGGAAGGAGTCGGCCACACGCGCCGGTGCCGACATGGCGCTGTCCTTCGTCCTCTCTTGGTACAACGAGGTGGACCTGGGGCAGCTTGAGTTCCGGCGAGCCAGCGTGGAGGACAAGCTCCCAGCTGATCTCAAGGCCGCCCGCCTTGCTCGAGCCAGCGCCATCGCCGAGTTCGTCGACAAGGCCCTCTTCGTCGCGGACCCGAACCCTCCTCTCGTCCGATGGAGAGTACATGGACGATGAGGAGGCGGAGGACGTGCTTGAGGACGACCCGGCAGCCGGCTCCACGCGATGCTCCTCCAGCTGGCGCTTAGTTTACCTGTCTTTTGATTGTTGCTTTTGCCAAGACAATTTATTAAATCCCCGGGATGCCGGGTGCATATGTAAGACAATATAATTATCCTTTTATTAAGGCACACTTTAATGTGTTTGTTAATCCTTTGTGTGCCGGCTTGCTTTCTTTCGACTTGTTCGCTTTTTCCTATCCGCCCCACTCTTTGGCTGTGCTCTTGCCGATCGTACGTCCGACTTGCGATCCGTCGCCGGATCAAGAGCGGGCCGCTGAGGGAGGCCGACAGTACTTCAGCCGAACGAGCTGAATTCGGCAATCCGACACTTTATGAAAATTTGCAAGTCAATTCGCTTTTACTCTTTCCCTTAGTCGTTTTTCGCGTGCCGGCTCCCTAGGCCTTACTCCCGCCAGCCGGACAGCCGGGTTGCGGTCTGTAGCTGGTTCGGAAGCCGGCTGTCGGAAACCGGATCACGTTACTGATCCGACCACGTGAGAGGGTTCAAGCCAATTGGCGAAACGAGGTAAAGTACGTGAAAAACTTGTCGGAAACGGCGCTCTTGGCGCATGCTTTTCATAGCTTACAAAAGGGATACAAGGGATACATACATTCCTGCTCTCATGTGTAAAATGGGCGGAGTAACCTGACGTTCCAGGGACGTTTAGTCTCCTCGTCAGCCTTGTCCGGCTTGTTTTTCTTAGCCTCTTGGGCATCTATGAGATAGTAGGAATCATTGCCTACTGCCTTGCTCACGATGAAGGGACCCTCCCATGGGGACGCTAGTTTATGCTGTCCGGCTGTCCGTTGGATCAGCCGGAGTACTAGGTCTCCTTCTCGGAATACTAAGGTCTTAACCTTCCGGCTGTGGTAGCGACGGAGGCTTTGCTGATATACGGTTGACCTGGACTCGGCCATCAGCCGGACCTCTTCAACCAGGTCGACTCCATCTTCGCGAGCTTCTTTGGCTTCAGCCTCCGTGTAGAGCTTGATTCTTGGCGCGTCGTGCTCGATATCGGTCGGCAGGACGGCTTCGGCCCCGTATACGAGGAAGAAGGGTGTGAACCCGACTGAGCGGTTTGGCGTCGTGCGCAGGCTCCACAGCACGCTGGGCAGCTCTTCAATCCAGCAGCCGGCTGAGCGCTCAAGCGGCTCCACCAGCCGGGGCCGGATGCCGGCTAGGATCAAGCCATTGGCTTTCTCCACTTGGCCGTTGGTCTCCGGGTGCGCCACGGATGATAGGTCCATCCGGATCCCCATCTCTCCGCAGTAGCGTTTGAAGATGCCTTCGGCGAAGTTGCTGCCGTTGTCGGTGATGATGCTATGCGGGTAGCCATATCTCACGATTATTTCCTTGAGGAATGTGACGGCCGTGGAGCCGTCCAGCCTTCTTGATTGGCTTGGCCTCGATCCACTTAGTGAACTTGTCAATCATCACCAAGAGATGAGTCATGCCGCCTCGGGCTGTTTTGAATGGGCCCACCATATCCAAGCCCCATACGGCAAATGGCCAGGTAATGGGGATGGTCTTCAAGGCGGAAGCCGGCGTGTTCCTTTGCTTGGCGAAGCGTTGGCAGCCGTTACACTTCTTCACCAGTTCTTCTGCGTCTCTGAGCGCAGTCGGCCAGTAAAAACCGTGCCGGAAGGCTTTGGCCACTATGGCTCGGGAGGAGGCGTGATGGCCGCACTCACCCTGATGGATTTCCCTTAGGAGTTCAATCCCTTCAGCCGGCTCGACGCACCGCTGGAACACCCCACTTACGCTGCGTTTGTACAGCTCGTGGTTGATGATTGTATAGGCCTTGGCCCTTCTCTCAATCTGCCTGGCCTGGACTCTCGTCATCAGGCAGCACACCGTCGGTGAGGTAGGAGAGGAGTTCTTGTGCCCATGAAGGTACGCATCTTATCTCGAATACGCCGACCAACGGGGTCTCCCGCGTGGGAGCTTCCGGCTCGACCGCATGGTCGCCGGGTTCGACTTGCTAGCCGGCGGGTTCGGCTTGCTAGCCCCCGAGTGTGGCGATGAAGCCCCCGGGTTGGACTGAGAAGTCCCCGGGTTCGGCATGGTAGCCGGCGGGTTCGGCTTGTTAGCCCCCGACTTGGGCGATGAAGCCCCGGGTTTGGCTGAGCAGCCCTCGGGTCAGCCGGCACGAATATTGAATCCGAATCCGGTGACGGTATGATGGACGGCTTCTTGATAACCGCCAAGGCGATACCCGGCGGAATGGCTTGCCGGGTTGAGCCGATCTTGGACAAGGCGTCAGCCGCCTCGTTGTTTGCCCGTGGCACATGGTGGAACTCGCAGCCGTCGAAGAAGCCGGATAGCTGCTGGACATGGAAGCGGTACGAGGCCATGTTGGCGTCCTTCGCGTCCCAGTCGCCAGATGCTTGCTGTATAACCAAGTCGGAGTCGCCGAAGCAAAGTATGCGACGCACGCCAATCTCCTTGGCCAGCTTCAGCCCATGTATGAGCGCTTCATACTCCGCCACATTGTTGGATGCGGCGAAGTGGATCTGCAGGACGTAGTCCAGCCGGTCTCCCTTGGGAGAGGTGATGACGATGCCGGCTCCCAAGCCGTTGCGCATCTTCGAGCCGTCGAAGTGCATCTTCCAATGTGTGGAATCCGGCACGGGCGGCGAGTATCGCATCTCAGCCCAGTCGACGAAGAAGTCCGCGAGGATCTGCGACTTGATGGCTGTGCGTGGCTCGTAGAGGATGGTGTGGGCGGCTAGCTCCAGGGCCCACTTGGCGACCCGGCCGTTGGCATCCTTGCTGCCGATGATTTCCGCCAGAGGTGCTGTGGCAACCACCCGGATAGGATGTTCTTGGAAGTAATGCTTGAGCTTCTTGGCTGCCATGTAGACACCGTAGGTGACCTTCTGGTAGTGGGGGTAGTTTTGCTTCGACTGGGAGAGCACTTCGCTGAGGTAGTAGACCGGGCGCCGGACCAGCTGCTCTCTGTTTCGGCTTCTTTGCGCTCCACCACCGGGACAACGCTAACCACTCGGTTGGTGGCTGCGATGTACAACAAGCATCGGCTCCATTGAACCCGGCGTTGCAAGGATTGGCGCGGTCGAGAGCACGCGCTTTAAGTCACGGAAGGCTTCATCCGCCTCGCGGTGACCGTGACGAACTTGTCCGCCTTCCTCATCAACTGATACAGGGGCAGTGCCTTCTCCCCAGCCGGCTGACGAAGCGGCTCAAGGAAGCCAGACAGCCAGCGAACTTCTGGACGTCCTTGAGGCACTGCGGCAGCTCCATCTTCTCAATGGCACCGATCTTCTCCGGGTTGGCTTCGATTCTCGCCGAGAGACGAGGTAGCCCAGAGTTGGCCGGCCGGCACGCCGAAAGTGCACTTGGCCGGGTTGAGCTTCATCCGGAATCTTCGCAGATTGGTGAAGGTTTCTCTCAGGTCATCAAGGAGGGTAGGCATCTCCTTGGTTTTTACAACGACATCATCCACATATGCGTGAACATTTCTGCCGATTTGATCCCGCAAACACTTTTGCATGCACCTTTGGTAGGTGGCGCCTGCATTTTTCAAGCCGAATGGCATAGTCGTGTAGCAGTAAGCCCCGTACGGGGTAATGAACGAAGTCTTTATTTGATCATCCGGATTCAAAGGAATCTGGTGGTAGCCTGAATAGGCATCTAGAAAAGACAACAGTTCACAGCCGGCAGTCGGGTCTATGACTTGATCTATGCGCGGCAGGGGGAAGGGGTCCTTCGGGCACGCCTTGTTCAGGCTGGTGTAGTCGATACACATGCGCCAGGAGCCGTTCTTCTTCAAAACCAGGACCGGGTTTGCCAACCAGTCCGGGTGCAGTACTTCCATGATGAAGCCGGCAGCTAGGAGCCGGGTGATTTCTTCACCGATGGCCTTCCTTCGTTCTTCGGCGAAGCGCCTGAGAGGCTGCTTCACCGGCTTGGCGTCAGGCCGGACGTGGAGGTGGTGCTCAGCCAACTCCCTCGGCACACCCGGCATGTCTCTTGGAGTCCATGCAAAGATGTCCCGATTCTCACGGAGGAAGCTGGTGAGCTCGCTTTCCTATTTCTTGCTCAAGCCGGCACCGATGGTGACGTACTTGTCCGGCTGCGCCGGGTCCAGCAGGATCTTCTTGGTGTTGTCGGCCGGCTGGAAGTGAGTCGTCCCAGCCGGGTTGCCGCCAGCCGGCATGTCCGTCTGCGCGGCCTTGGCGAGGGCAACGGCGTCGTGGATGAGCTGCTTCTCGGTGGCGATGACCAGCGTCTGGGCCATCTTGGAGCTCTGCGTGGCGCAGTCCATGGAGCGGCGATAGTCGCCGGCTATGGTGATGACCCCTTTGGGCCAGGCAGCTTCATCTTCGGGTACCCATAGTGGGGCACCGCCATGAACTTGGTCAGGGCCGGCCTGCCCAGGAGCGCGTGGTAGGGACTCACGAGGTCCACCACCTCGAACTCGATTCTCTCGGTGCGGAAGTGGTCCGGCTTCCCGAACATCACCTCCAGCGTGATCCGGCCTATCGGCTGGCAGCAGTGGCCAGGCACGATGCCGTGGAAGACGGTGGGGGTGGGGCGCAACTCGGCCTCCTGGATGCCCAGCTTGCGGGCGGTGTCGCGGTAGAGGATGTTGATGCTGCTGCCGCCGTCGATGAGGACGCGCGAAAATCGCACGCTGCGCCGAGTCGTGCCGATGGTGGGGTCGAGGACCATGGCGTAGCTGCCCGGCTTCGGCAGGACAGCCGGTGTGTCGCGGCGATCAAATGTGATGGCCTGCTCTGACCAGTTTAGGTACTGGGGGACCGGCGGTATGACCGCGTTAACCTCGAGGGAACGGCTCTGCTGGCTCGTCTTGTCCTCGGGCTCGGAGGTGAAGATGATGTAGGTAGCATCTTCGGCCAGATATCGGCCATGGTGCACTTGGTTAGCCTCGTGGTGCTCGAGGTTGGCGTCTCTGCGCCGCCTTGACCACCCGGCCCGCCGGCCGGAGGAGGCGGGGGTGGAGGGGGAGGGGTTCGCCGCTTGTCGGCCCGCTTCATGAAGTGGCAGCCGCGGGGTGGTGTGGTTGGAGGGGTTCTTGCCGCTGTGGTACTTGCACGGCGAGTCGAGCATCTGCTCGAAGGTGTACTTCGGCTTCCATTGCCGGTCTGTTTGCTTCGGCGGCGGCTGCCGCCTGCGCGTTGTCCGACACGGCTGCCACATGGGCGGAACCGTACCGGCGGTCCGGCTGGTCGCTGTGACGCTTGCCGCGGTAGTTGTCCCGCCGGCTGCCATGCGAGCCGCCTTCGGCCGGCTTGTGCTCAGCCGGCTTGTGGTTGTCCCGTCTTGTTGGGGCTGGTGAAACGTCAGCCGGCGCCTTGCCGGCTTCCTCGGCCAGCGCGTACTTGTCAGCAATGGCCATCAAGGCGGCCATCGTCTTGGGCTCGCTGCGGCGTAGCTTGTGCCACAGCATGGTGTTGGGCCGGCAGCCTCCCATGAAGAAGCTGATGGCTTGCATCTCGTGCACGCCCTCGCAAGAGTTGCGCATCTCGCACCAGCGCGTCAGGTACGCGCGATCCGTCTCATCCGGGCCCTGCTTGCACATCTCAAGCTGTTGAGGGCGACCCGGCCGGCGATAGGTGCCGGTGAAGTTGCTGATGAAGGCGGCCTCGAAGTCCAGCCAGCCGTTGATGCCTGCCGGGCTGGCAGGTTGTTGAGCCATGTGCGGGCGGAGCCGAGCAGCATGAGGGGGGAGTAGCGCACAGCCCAGCGCTTGTTGCCCCGAGAGATGCCGACTGCGGTGGAGTAGTCCTGCAGCCAGTCCTCCGGCTTGGCGGTGCCGTCATACTTGGGCGTGTCGCGGGGGAGCTGGAAACCGTCGAGCACGGGCTCGTTGGCGATGCGGGGCCCGAAGCACTTGGGGCAAGCCGGCGCTTCCTCTTCCGCGATGCGGGATTCGATCAGCCGGTCGAGGCGATCTCTGGCGTCGGCGGGCTCGATGCGCGGGCCCAGCCGGGAGTGGGCCGGCTGGCGAGCGCCGCCTGCTTCGGGAGCCGGCCGGTGAGGGCGTCGCGGCTCGGAGTCTTGCTCCTGGTTCCGGCTTGGCGGAGCCCGGCTGCGGCTGCCGCCGCCGCCTGGCTGGTGGCTCGGCCGGCTCGGGGTTGCGCGCGTGGCGCGGGAGTCGCTGCGCCGGCTTGGTGCTGGGAGGCGGACTCGGCCGTGTCCTCGGCGTTGCTCGCGGCACCACGAGCGTGAGAAGCTCTAGGGTCTCGGGCGTACCTGGGTCTTTCGACCGCTCGTTGGCAGCCTTCACCAAATCAGCCACCCGCGCAGTCTGGCGGCGTAGCTCTTCGCCTTCGAGGCGGTGCAGCTCTTCTGCGGCGGCTTCGGCCGCGAGCATGTTCTTGTCGGGGGTGTTGTAGATGGGCAGCTCCATGGATGGAGCCGGCTCGTCCGCGCCATCGCGGTCGATCTCGGCGCCTAGGTCGCGGCCTCTGCGGCGGATCTCGCCGGCTCGGCTGGGGTTGTCGCCGCCTGGGGTGAGGCCGTGGGCGCGGTTGTACTCGCGCTGGGTGATGTCCCACTGGCGCTTAGCAGCAGCCAGCTCCTCGGTCTGCTTGAGGAGGAGCACGCGGTGCGCCTCCAGGGTCTGCCTCGACGGCGGCGGCGTCGGTGCCGGCGCCGGTGGTGAGCGGGGTGCTCAGCTTTGCCCGGACTTGCTCCAGCCGGGACGGTGGTGGTGGCGCCTTTGGGCCCGAGCCGGAGGCGTTGGGGTCAACGTGGCGCTCCAGGTTGGGGCCGCGGGTGCGCGGGTTCTTGGTGACTTCTTCGCCAGCCATCATGACTTGCACGACGGCGGGGCTGGCGGGAACGCTGCAGCCGGCTCGCGGAGGAGGGCTGGCGCAGCGCAGCACCTGCCGCGGGTAGCGCGGCGGTGCGACGGTGGCGACGTAGACGTCGTGGCCGCCGAAGGAGATGATGCTGCCGCCGGCTGGGAAGGGCCGGTCGGCGAAACAGCCAGCGTTGTCGCTGACGCAGTCGAGGGAGCCGAATCTCCACATCAAGCCTGAAGCGACTCGCTCGCCGGTGGTGATGGTGAGGCCCGTCCGGATGAAGACACCGGCCGAGGATGCCGAAGGCCCCACGGTGGGCGCCAAATGTCGTGGTATCGTCACGGCATATGCCATAGGGTGGCTAATCGAAGGTGGTTCCTGAGGGATCTCACGGCGGTATCCGGAAGCGGGTTTGGGCACGAGCGACACGGCGACGTACCCAGGTTCGAGGCCCTCCGGTGGAGGTAAAACCTCTACTCCTGCTATGAGTGTATATGGTAATCACACAGTACAATGGTGCTCCTAGAGCTGTATCCGGCTTGCCCTGAGAGGCTAAGGGAGACGATGGTCTCTCTCACAGGGCAGCGCTGCAGGTAGGTGAAAGCAATAAGTGTTCGATCCTCCCCTGCACGAGAGGGGTAGTGCGGCTTATATAGGCACCGGCACTTTACATATAAGACCCTATAGTCTACTGGCCGGCTTGGCCGGCTTCGGCTTCCGCTCCTTCCCGAGGCGGTGACGTCGGGAGCCGTTGAGGCGTCGTGGCCTGTCCCATCCGGCTGCCCAGGTCAGCGGTATGGAGAGGAGGTGTCTCTGTCGCCGTCAGCCACTGTAGCCCGTACGGCGCGTCGTAAGCCATGATGGCCTGTCCGGCGCGTGGCACTATTGCTCCACAGTGCCCCGCGCTTTACGGAGGATGAAGTCAGCGTGGACTTTGGGAACCCGGATCACCAACCCGGTTCCTTCCTGTGCAAGACTCGCCAGCCTCGAGTCGGTCTGAGGTATAGACCCCCAGTCGGATATGGCTTGTAGAAGCCGGCCCAACTACAGCATTGGCGGCCGTAGCCAGGCCGACTAGGACCTAGAGTCAGCCGGCTTCCGGACCAGCCGGCCACGGCGCCAGCCGGCTGCTCCTCAGCCGGCCTTTGCCGCGAGCCGGCCAGTGGCCAGCCGGCTGCTCCGCGTCCATTGCCCTACCCGGGGTCTTCCCCCCGACAGGCATCCCCTTCTTCATCGACAACATTATCAGGTTCCTCCCCTGAAACTATATTTTTATTCCGTCACATCTTATGTGCTTTGCTTGGAGCGTCGGTTTGTTTTTGTTTTTTGTTTTGTTTGAATAAAATGGATCCTAGAATTCACTTTATGGGAGAGAGACACGCTCCGCAGTAGCATATGGACAAGTATGTCCTTAGGCTCTACTCATAGTATTCATGGCGAAGTTTCTTCTTCGTTAAATTGTTATATGGTTGGAATTGGAAAATGATACATGTAGTAATTGCTATAAATGTCTTGGGTAATGTGATACTTGCCAATTGTTGTGCTCATGTTTAAGCTCTTGCATCATATGCTTTGCACCCATTAATGAAGAAATACATAGAGCATGCTAAAATTTGGTTTGCATATTTGGTCTCTCTAAAGTCTAGATAATATCTAGTATTGAGTTTTGAACAACAAGGAAGACGGTGTAGATTCTTATAATGTTTACAATATGTCTTTTATGTGAGTTTTGCTGCACCGGTTCATCCTTGTGTTTGTTTCAAATAACCTTGCTAGCCTAAACCTTGTATCGAGAGGGAATACTTCTCATGCATCCAAAATACTTGAGCCAACCACTATGCCATTTGTGTCCACCATACCTACCTACTACATGGTATTTCTCCGCCATTCCAAAGTAAATTGCTTGAGTGCTACCTTTAAAATTCCATCATTCGCCTTTGCAATATATAGCTCATGGGACAAATAGCTTAAAAACTATTGTGGTATTGAATATGTACTTATGCACTTTATCTCTTATTAAGTTGCTTGTTGTGCGATAACCATGTTTCGGGGACGCCATCAACTACTCTTTGTTGAATTTCATGTGAGTTGCTATGCATGTTCGTCTTGTCCGAAGTAAGAGCGATCTACCACCTTATGGTTAAGCATGCATATTGTTAGAGAAGAACATTGGGCCGCTAACTAAAGCCATGATCCATGGTGGAAGTTTCAGTTTTGGACATATATCCTCAATCTCAAATGAGAAAATTATTAATTGTTGTTACATGCTTATGCATAAAAGAGGAGTCCATTATCTCGTTGTCTATGTTGTCCCGGTATGGATGTCTAAGTTGAGAATAATCAATAGCGAGAAATCCAATGCGAGCTTTCTCCTTAGACCTTTGTACAAGGCGGCATAGAGGTACCCCATTGTGACACTTGGTTAAAACATGTGCATTGTGATGATCCGGTAGTCCAAGCTAATTAGGACAAGGTGCGGGCACTATTAGTATACTATGCATGAGGCTTGCAACTTGTAAGATATAATTTGCATGATACATATGCTTTATTACTACCGTTGACAAAATTGTTTCATGTTTTCAAAATCAAAGCTCTAGCACAAATATAGCAATCGAGGCTTTTCCTCTATGGAGGACAATTCTTTTACTTTCAATGTTGAGTCAGTTCACCTATTTCTCTCCACCTCAAGAAGCAAACACTTGTGTGAACTGTTCATTGATTCTTACATACTTGCTTATTGCACTTATTATATTACTCTATGTTGACAATATCCATGAGATATATATGTTATAAGTTGAAAGCAACCGCTGAAACTTAATCTTCTTTTGTGTTGCTTCAACACCTTTACTTTGAATTATCGCTTTATGAGTTAACTCTTATGCAAGACTTATTGATGCTTGTCTTGAAGTGCTATTCATGAAAAGTCTTTGCTATATGATTCACTTGTTTACTCATGTCATATACATTGTTTTGATCGCTACATTCGCTACATATGCTTTACAAATAGTATGATCAAGGTTATGATGGCATGTCACTCCGAAATTATCTTTGTTATCGTTTTACCTGCTCGGGACGAGCAGAACTAAGCTTGGGGATGCTGATACGTCTCCAACGTATCGATAATTTCTTATGTTCCATGCCACATTATTGATGTTATCTACATGTTTTATGCACACTTTATGTCATATTCGTGCATTTTCTCGGAACTAACCTATTAACAAGATGCCGAAGTGCCGCTTGTCGTTTTCTACGCTGTTTTTGGTTTCGAAATCCTAGTAACGAAATATTCTCGGAATTGGACGAAATCAACGCCCGGGGTCCTATTTTGCCACGAAGCTTCCGGAAGACCGAAGAGGAGACGAAGTGGGGCCACGAGGCGCCCAAACCCTAGGGCGGCGCGGCCCGGCCCTTGGTCGCGCCGACTCGTGGTGTGGGGCCCTCGTGCCCCCTCCCGACTTGCCCTTCCGCCTACTTAAAGCCTCCGTCGCGAAACCCCCGGTACCGAGAGCCACGATACGGAAAACCTCATCGAGACGCCGCCGCCGCCAATCCCATCTCGGGGATTCAGGAGATCGCCTCCGGCACCTGCCGGAGAGGGGATTCATCTCCCGGAGGACTCTACGCCGCCATGGTCGCCTCCGGAGTGATGTGTGAGTAGTCTACCCCTGGACTATTGGTCCATAGCTGTAGCTAGATGGTTGTCTTCTCCCCATTGTGCTTAATTGTCGGGTCTTGTGAGCTGCCTAACATGATCAAGATCATCTATCTGTAATTCTATATGTTGCGTTTGTTGGGATCCGATGAATAGAGAATACTTGTTATGTTGATTATCAAAGTTATGTCTATGTGTTGTTTATGATCTTGCATGCTCTCCGTTATTAGTAGATGCTCTGGCCAAGTTGATGCTAGTAACTCCAAGAGGGATTATTTATGCTCGATAGTGGGTTCATGTCTCCGTGAATCTGGAGGGGTGACAAGAACCTCTAAGGTTATGGATGTGCTGTTGCCACTAGGGATAAAACATTGATGCTATGTCTAAGGATGTAGTTGTTGATTACATTACGCACCATACTTAATGCAATTGTCTGTTGCTTTGCAACTTAATACTGGAGGGGGTTCGGATGATAACCCGAAGGTGGACTTTTTAGGCATAGATGCAGTTGGATGGCGGTCTATGTACTTTGTCGTAATGCCCAATTAAATCTCACAATACTCATCATAATATGTATGTGCATGGTCATGCCCTCTCTATTTGTCAATTGCCCAACCGTAATTTGTTCACCCAACATGCTATTTATCTTATGGGAGAGACACCTCTAGTGAACCGTGGACCCCGGTCCAATTCTCTTTACTGAAATACAATCTACTGCAATATCTGTTCTACTGTTTTCTCGCAAACAATCATCTTCCACACAATACGGTTAATCCTTTGTTACGGCAAGCCGGTGAGATTGACAACCTCACTGTTTCGTTGGGGCAAAGTACTTTGGTTGTGTTGGGCAGGTTCCACGTTGGCGCCGGAATCTCTGGTGTTGCGCCGCACTGCATCCCGCCGCCATCAACCTTCAACGTGCTTCTTGGCTCCTACTGGTTCGATAAACCTTGGTTTCATACTGAGGGAAACTTGCCGCTGTACGCATCACACCTTCCTCTTGGGATTCCCAACGGACGCGTGTTGTACGCGTATCATCCGGTACCGCGGCCCTTGCCTGCCGGTACCTTTGGTGAGGCATTTCCTCCTCTTCGTACGCTGCCCTTGCAGCTCGATAATTTTGCCCGGTTTCATATCTACCGCCATGATTGTTTCCGGCATAGCCTCTTCTGGCGTAGCCTCGATCTGCCCCTTTGCTTTTTTTACCGGCATCGTGTTGCCCAGCTTGTTGTTTTCCGGCAAGGACCGGATCGTACACAGTCATCTGCTGCGCATTCATTTCTTTTTCTTTTCTCCTGTCGGGATGGGGGGACGATGCCTGCCCATGGGACTTGCTACCGGCATTCTTTGTCGAACGCACAGATTTTGATGTCGCAGCTTTGTTCGCTCTAGCAAGCTCAGCATTTTGTTCATGAATCTCCTCTAGCAGTTCTCTAACACGATCTTGCTGTTTTGCCAAAGCATCTCCGCTAAGAAATTCACACAGCTCCATAGCAGCCCTAGCAGCTTTTATGGTTTTATCCGGGCTACTATACTTAGGTTTCTCTACAATGCTCAAAGATACAGAGACACTCTTGTCGGCAAGAACTTCCTTACCGGCAAGAACTTCCTTACGCAAATCCTGATCTAGATTGCGAGCCTTAAGCCGGTTTCCCGGCACCCTAGCGGCCTGAGCGCTAACTGAAGCAAAGCCATGGGCAGCGTTATACTCACGTAGGGTTAGGTTCAGCTCGCGCTGCGCCCGGATGATGTCCGCGCCTCCGGAAAGCAGTGTCTTGCGCGTTGCCTCCAGCTCCACCTGAGCTGCTGCAGGGTCGATGTTCTGCGCGATGGGCGTCGCCAGCACGTTCATCGCCGCTTGAAGTGGCGTCTCCGGTGGTGCGGAAGATGTTCCCGCAGCGCCTGCGTCGCGCTCCAGCGGAGGCTTGGCCGGACGGGTCGATGCCGCACGCCTAGCACCTTCTTCCACAGCTTCTTTGCCAGCACCAACCGCGCCAGCCATCATGACCTCCACGCTGCCGGCGGCGCGGCCAGCACATAGCCACCTTGGCGGGTCCGGTGCCACCAGCACCGGCGAAAGGCGCTGGCGCACAGGGACGGTGCCGAAGTAGACGCGATGGCTGCCGAACTCGATGATGCGGCCGTTCTTGGGGAAGATGCCGCTGTTGGCGAAGCAGCCCGCGTTGTCGTTGATGAAGTCCATGGAGTAGATGCGCTGCACGAGCGCAGACACCGTCCGCTCGCCGGCGACGTCAAGGAGACACGCCCGAATGTGAACTCCAGCAAGCGCCGCTTCATGCCCCACGGTGGGCGCCAACTATCGTCGTGGTGAACAGACAGATGCCATAGGATGGCTTAAGTTGGGGCCGAATGGGCGCTAGAGGATTCGGGGGAGGGTTTTTGATTAGATTGGATGAACTTCCGGGTGCTTTCCTCAAGAACTTGGCCTAGGCCAGAGGTAGAAGAAGAGAGACACAAGGAAGAACTCTGCTCTAGATCTTTCTATTCATTGATCTCAACAGGTTACAGGTTTGTGCATACAAGGTTCGTACGTCTCATACATCTCATGCCCGCGATGGGGTGTGCCCCCTCTCCTTATATAGGGGAGAGGGTGGCTTACAGGGGAAGAAACCCTAATGGCATCTTTGAACAGACAAACTACTTTACAAAGTTACTTTAATCATAGGTGACGCCGGTATCTTCTTTAATCAAGGAGGCTGACGTCCTCCGGTTGCTTTTGGCGTCACCTTCCTCTTTGGCGTCAGGGCTTCGTTTAAAGCTACTTTGCTTAGGTCACCCTTGTCCTCTAGCTCTTGAGAGAATCTTTGACCAGTCTTGCCGTCGTGCTACAGTGCACTCCTTACCAGCAATCCGGTGTCTTCCTAGCTCATACCGGTATGCCTCTCTTTGGGATACCGGTAAGATTTACTTAGCCCAAAAGCTTATCCGGAATGAACTTCAAACCAGTATCTTGATGGCTCAAACCATCTGGTTTGGCATGCCTTTGGCATATCGGGGGTCATCCCCCCAACAGTGTTGCTATGAGTTAGGGTTTATTATGGCTTCACATTTGCTTCACTAAGTAATCACTAATGGTTTCTAAGATAAGTGGTTTATTACTTTCTAAGTATGGTTTGGTGGGATAGGAGCATGTTATGTGCATTACTACACAAAATTGGTGTTAGGGTTCATCACTAGGATTCTACTAGGGTTTGTTGGTTGAGGTTGGTCCTAATGGTATGGTATATAGGAGTGGTGATCCAATTAACAAGTTAGGGTTTGCTCCTAAGTGACACTAGGGAATCATATAGGTTTTAATTAAGAATAGGGACATGAAATGATAATCTCATGTGACTTGGTTTTATGTTAGTGGATTATAAGCATGCATTCATTTGTTTCTTACTAGGGTTTTGTAGGTATGGTGAGGCTTATATAATCACATGGGCAAAAACCCTAGGGTTTTAGGATTGAAACAATTTATAATGAACACATAAAATAATGGGTTCAAGGTCTTACTTATATTGGAACTAGGGTTTCTAAATTATGGTTCAACTCTTAAAATGATAATTGACAATAGAGATGTGGTCACTAATTACTTTGGAACAAAATTAATAATGGTTTTAGCATTTTATTAGTTTTCACAAAAATTATAATTAGGGTAACTCCTATTTAGGTTTAATTAAAAATAGGGTTTATGAAATATCACTAATATTTAAGTGGATGCAATTTTGATAAACAAAACTAATCTTAACATTTTATTTAGTTACTGAATATCTATTATTTGTTTTTGAAACTTAAATAATTATTGAATTCAAAAAAAATTTAAACAATTGGAAATACATAATTAATAAAGATGAAAATAAGTGAATTTTTATTTTGGACACACATTTTTATTTTATATTTATTTGAATAGAGTTTATTTTTGTGAGCATTTTGATATATTATTTATATTTTTCAGATCAAAAATGAAATTTATAAATTTTGGCAAAGTTTAAGTATTTTACTAGAATTTAAATTAAAGACATAAATATTAAAGCTACCCAGTCTATTGCTACCCCAGGTCACTGGCAGGTGGGGTCAAGGCCATGTCAGCTGCCTGTTGGCAGTTGACTGGTCAAAATCGAAATGTGGCCACAGAGCTCATCTCTGGCGGGACTCGGGCTTCCCCCAGACGATTGGGGACTACTGTTCTACTCAGCACGCGACGAGGAAGCTAATGATGTTATCGCCGCTACCTAATGGTCACCGGAGCATGAACGACGGCGAGGTGAAGCGGCGGCGCTCACAGGCTCTCGGTGCGGCGACGATATACAGCGTAATCGAGCTGGCCGAGGGCACCAGTGGAACGAGTAGCTCACCAGGAGCACAGAGAGCTTGACGGCGTGGCCTATGGTGGTCGCAATCACCGGCGACGACGGTGACCGGCGTCGGAGATGCTGAGCTAGACGGCTATGTTCAATAACTGGAGATCTTTTTCCACAAACCCCAGTGAGGCTCAATACCCAGAAAGGCCTCACAAATGGTAATGAAAATAGCGAGATGAAGGGTTGAATTTGGAGTCAGTTGCCATAACTGGATCTCATACACATGAAGGAGACGCCAGAGAAACTCATGGGCAGGAAGAGAAAGTCCACGGTACAAGAACGACATGAACATCACAGTAAAACCGGCAGGAGGATTGGGGCGTGAAGCCAAACCTAGAAGGATGACGTTCCCCTCGTCAGCTGAAATCAGACCGAGGCTACGAGCTTTGTTCTCGTCGCGCTTGGTCGTCGTAGAAGCAGGACAATCACCGGGCGCGGGCGCCACGGTGGAAACCTCCGGCATGGGCGCCGCGGCGGAGACTTCCGATGTGCCCCTCTTGGGCGCACCAGATATAACCTTGGCAGTGACGCCACTGGATGTGGCGCCAACAACAATCGTGGTGTTCTTCTTTTTCACCATCTTCGAGAGTGCTTGGGAAGCGGAAGAAGATCAAAGAATGGCGGCGGCGCGGTAGCTTTGAAGAAGAAGGGTGAACGAGGAAGAAAGACTGTGAAAGGGGAGAGTGGAAACAGTAAATTTCTTCCTTCTCGTTTATAAAACAAAGGTTATCAAAGGATATCTGCGATTAGGTCACCACGTGTCATTGCGTCTATCATAACAAAGGACATTTTCTCCACCAAGCACGGAAATCGAGGAGCCGCCTCAGGCAATGCGTAGGGACTAGTCATTTCCTAACTGACCGCGCAGAAGTGGGGTGGGGCCGCCAGGTCACGTCCTGTCAATCGAACCGCCGCAGTAGCAACTTCATTGATGATGTCATAAAAAGTATCGACTCGACATGAAGCATCCAAAAGAAATTGAAACATCGAGTTGCCTGACTTGAGTCTACACACGGTTGCAAGCATCCGTGCCTAGACTCGGGGGCTACTCCCATCGGAAGCGCTGGACGCGCACCCAATAAAAACTATGGACTCAAAAATTTCAAGCAATCCAGGATCATGTCTGGGGACTTGATTCTGAGTATAGTAACGTTGTTTTGCCATCGACAGTTAACCAGCATCGATTTATCGAGTAAAACTGGGCATGTTACTCAAAATCCTTTACGTACTATCAAAATGCATGACTTTCCTCAAAGATATTTAAGACCCGATATAAAAAGGTATCAGGTGACCAAGACAGATTGCAGAAAACATCGGCAACTTAAAGATATTCGAGTAGTACAACTTGAGTCTACACACAGTTGTAAGCGTCCGTGCCTAGACTTGGGGGCTACTCCCATCGGGAGCGCTGGACGCGCACCCGATACAAATGAGTTTTATGCTTCAGAGAAGTCAAGATCTACCGGCAATTATGAACGTTCGACAGAAGACAATTTTAGTCCTTGCCTGAAGCTTTACTTCGGCCAGTCACTCGGGGGCTACTGATGTGGGCATTGCCCTTCGGGTAACTAGTATTACGCTACCTCCTACAGCCCAGCCAGGGGCCACGAAGATTATCCACCGACCAAGGTGGGCCGTTATGTCGGTTCCAAAGAAGAATTCTTGACGAACAAGGCAAGAAGATGAAGAGACAAGGAAAGTTTAGATGTAGAACTCTTTGTAACATAGTCGAACCCAGACAGAACTCTCGAGACCTGGCCTGCAATATAAGGGCCAGGAGAGGGTCTGCCGAGGGACACACAATCATCGTATCCATAATCATCGCAAGTCTAGAGCTAGGTCATCAGAAATCTTAGCATCTCGACGAGATCATAGTCGAAGCCTTCGGCTACCCCATTGTAACCCGATAGTTTTGATAATCAAGATCAGACAAGCAGGAAGTAAGGGTTTTACCTCATCGAGGGTCCCGAACCTGGGTAAATCTCTCTCCCAGTTTGTTTGGTATCTAATGTCTCGTGTCAGCCTGCAGGATTCCATCAACCTAAGCCCCGAAAGGTGGGCATTGCCGAGGAGCACCCTCGTCAGTCGCGAACTTCACCGAGATCGAAGAAACTTTTTTGGTGTGTGCATTGTCACAAGTGTCCATCGATGCGGTGCACGACACTAACCAAACCAGGAAGCAGTACTGGCAGTAGATTAGAGATAAATTCTTCCACCTCATGCCTCATGTTGCAACACCGGTCTACCCCTCCTATCAATCACTACAAGGACGGTGGGATGTGATCAAGGCTCGTTGTAACCGATGGAGTGGAGCAATGGAGCAAGTTCGAAACGCACCTCCGAGTGGTGTTTCTATCGATGACTATGTGAGTGCATTTTTCTTTGTGATTGCGTGATTCTGTTACAACACATATGCATTTATCTTGATTTTTCCTTTGTGATTGTAGGAAGGAATTTTAATGGAGAGGTACAAAGCAATGTCGGCCTCCATGGGAAGACTATTTACACTACAACATTGTTGGAAGTTGCTTGAGCATGTTAACAAGTGGAAACTGAGGGATCAAGAAGCACCAACAAATAAAGGAGCTATGCCACTACTGGATAATGCTAGTGATGAGGAAGGAGGAAGGAACAAGGGAAAATCGGATGAGAACAAGATGGTCAAGGAGAAGATCAAGCTTGAAGCCGAAACATCAAACTTGGCCTCCAAGATTGATGAGTTCGTGAAGTCAGAGGAAACAATGGCACTTAATACGTTGAAAGCATAGATGATCATGAGCCAAAAGAAGAATGAGATGAAACAAGCAAGGTGGCAAGAAATTCGTGACTTGAAGGAGAGGAAGCCCGGACTTGAGGAGAAGAGGGCAATGGTGGAGCTCGTTGCCGAGGAGAATAGAATGATGACTATGGATCCAATCACCATTGATGCCTTGACTAGATAGTGGTGCGATATGAGGAGGCTTGAGATCATCTCAAAGAGGAGGCAACCCGTGTTGAAGCTACGATTGCGATGAATGCTACTCACGGTGGAGGTGATGGTGCTTCGGCTATGACAAGTAGTGGTGTTGCCAAATCATCATGACCCGCTCCTCCATCGGGGAAAATCGCCAGGGTTAACCTCTGGTTCACCGCCAATCCGAGATGCATAGGAGCGATGGGTGGGGATGAGCTAACCCCTGCACAATGGAGGTCAACGGTGGGGGGAGAGGGTGGGAGGCTGCCACATGTACAGGCGTGGGTAGCACATGAGAAACGCGTGGTCCACCATGAATGAAACCCGAGGTGGTTATGTCATCGCGAGAGCGATCTCTCTTCTGCAATCTCTTTATTAGAAAAAGTAAGATTTATGACGATAAATTCACTAGATCGATCTTGTGGTGTAATTTTAATATTTACAAATTTAATGTTCTATATTTTTTAGTCTTAAATGGCGGACAAATATTGTCTTAGCAAAAGCCATGGAAAGAAACGGCTAAAAAAGAGCGCTGCTATACGTACGACAAACTGTGTACGATACTTGTCCGATCCTACTGGCTGGATCTTCCTTTCCTTGGGCGATGCAATTGGAACCTGGGTTTGGGCTGGAATAGGCTAGAATGGGCTGGGACTTCGAACCGGACCTGTTCTGGTATGCCCTATGTGGCAAGTAACATACTCTATTTTACTTTAGGGCATTCAAGTGGGCCCACTCAAATTGGCGACCCAAACGGTCCTTTTTTGTCCGTTTGGGTTGGCCCGGACTAGATCCATCGCTCGGTTCGGTCTGCACAATAAGCACGGATTGTCCCGTTGGCGATGAAGTGTCTCCACAATAAGCACGGATTGTCCTCTAGCGCGGCAAGGATGGCGGGGAGGTTCGCGTCGTCGGTGAAACTCGGCACGTCCACGTCTCACACCGATCAAGTATATGTATTGTTCTATTTACCATAGGGCGATAGTCCGTCCGACGGCCTAATCGCCGGCATACTGGCCGATCGGCAGCTATTTGGCCGAACGAGCCACATGTTTTAAAATTTTTGAAATCAACGTAATATGCGTGGAATTTAAATAAAAACCAGTATTATTTAAAAATCATCACGATTTTCTAGCTCTACATAAAATTCGGAGATGGAAAGCTCGATGCACGCTTCAATGGCAGTTTGGCAGAGGAGAGTGATACCTATTACTTCTTACAAAAAATACATCAAACTTGTGGAGAACTTCAATAGGAATCGCAGATTATTGCAGATAACTGATTGCAGATCGGCAAGGAATAGATCATCTTGAAGAAGATGGGGAACCTACTGTTTTGGATGAGCATGAGGGCCTGGAGTCGTGGGCTTGGGTTTTTAATTTGGGCTGGGGAAGGGACATTTGGGTACGGGTCAGTAATTAGCACTGTGTTAGCCTAAAAAAACGTCCTCGAGGAAGTATCGTACGGGAGTCGTATGCAAAACATCGTGTGTGAAGCAATTCCGGCTAAAAAAATACACGAGGCGTGCGAAGGAAACAGGGAGCAGGATCTCGGTCGTCGGATGGATTACGAATCAGTAGTGTTTCCGGTGTTGGACGCTGATAAGAACTCGGACGGATATACCCACATTAAAAGGGGGCAGGTCGAAAGGCCCAACATAATTCACCCGAAATCGAAATCTCTCTCTCATCGAAAGAAAAAACTCTCTCTGGCGATCGAATCTATCGATGGCGATGGCGATGGCGGCGCTTCGACACGCGACTAGGAGGCTCGCTTGCCAGCGACCGCCGGCGATTCATAGGGCGGCTGTTGCGGAGCAGCCACGCCGGCTGTTGAATGGCGGACTGTCTGCAGTAGGCCGCAACTTTTCTCTCGCGGGGGAGCAACAGTGGATCTTGCCGAGGCTCGTCCATGGCGGTTCGCCTTCGGTTGGGCGCACATATTCTCGCCAATTTTCCTCCTTCAATGTAAGTGATTCGCTTATGTAAAATATCAGATCTATCTCTCGTTTTTTTTTTGTTGAGAAAAAGAGCACATAACTCCCTTCACTGGTAAAAACAATCTGATAATACATGCATATTTTTGAATCATGATACGCCATTGCTGGCTGGCAAGTACTTCTTACTCCCTGCTACTGCAATTCTAAACGTTTATATAGATAAAAAGCTGGATTTGGTGCACATGGGGCACCAGTGCTCCTTTTACTTTCAGTTTTTTAAAAAAATTCAAAACCTCATATTTGTATGTTTTCAAAAATTATGGCGCTAAATACGTGGATAGATATGTACATGAGAAGTGTATGCAAAAAATTCCAGCTAATTGGTGTCCATGTGTTAAAAACACTTTCCACAATTGGCCCAACTTTTAAACTAAACTAGAAAGGATCGCATGACTTCCTGAAAATTGCCGTTTCTGTCTTTTACTTATTGCCTCCGGTCTGTGAGAATAACTCAGCAAGGATCAAAAGATGTAGTATACTGAACGAACTTAACATTCAAGAGCAGAGGGCTCGATGTACAGATGATAAGTGCTCGCGCGAAAGACTATAATTTTAATACTTTAAAAAGTAAGGATGGCAATCCAACAAGATTTATATACGAGAAACAAGAAGACTATATAATTGTATCGCTTTTGTTTAGTCAACCCTTGCTGACATGGTACCAATTAATCGGTCAGTTTTGCTGCTGAGAGGCTTAGCTAGTGCTATATATTACAGCCACTCTAAACTATGCCAATTTTTGTTTTCAGCATGAACCTAATCCAAGCACCTTTATGGAGAGGGCGAAGGAAGCCTTCGAGGTATGCCTTTCAGAACTTTGGTGCCTTCTATATTTTCCTGGAACCTGCTGACTGGAATATGATATTTGGACGCAGTTGTGGGACCGGACTATGGAGCTTATGTACAGGACCTCAATTGTACTCTTCAAACTTGCACTTGCTGGGGTTGTTGTGCTAGATTGTTGCCGCTCTCAATATCTTCTGATGATAGTTCGAGTAATGGTGAGTTTCTAGTCGTGGTATTTCAAATGGAATCTCTCTAGAATGGTTTAAATAGCTTATGTGGATTTACATTTGCTTTTTATGTGCTCAGTGGGGCCTTGAGCCTCAAGAATGGTTTCTTACGGACGACAAAGAGGGTGAGTGTCCCACATGCGGTCACGCCTTAGGCGAAGGAATGTGCCACCACAAGTAGAAGACGGAGAAGACGGGAGAAGCTGACGCTGGCCTCTAGTTGTGTGGTGTGAGTTAAGTTATTAGAAATGATTCTAATGGGCCGATCGATTTGGAGCAAACATTGGTCGCCTTGCATGATGGCATCTCGCTGCCTTTTTTTCTCCACGTGCGCATTGCGTTGCACTTGGAATGTGAAATTTCAATGTCGGTAACCTAGAGGGCAATGTGAGTAGGTTCTACAAAATTTTCTTTACTTGTTTGCAATTTTAGGTTATGCAGATAAATAATCGAGCCTAATGCAAACTAAGTGGGGCAGCATATATGACAAAATACATGTATCAAGACCTTCAAACACTATGGCTATCACAAATTAAATAAGTGTAAAAAAATAATCGAAGCACGCGATGACGATGACGTATCCTGATGTTCATTTTCTTTTTTTATTTTGAATTCAACACTTTATTGATCAAATAATGTCAATACAAAGTTTGTCGCAGATAAACTCCGAGACCAAATCACGAAAGAAAATATTACCAAAGCTTTCAACTCTACGAACTAAACAATGCACTAAATTATTACGACGACGGCTAACATGACTAACATGACGAAAAGTCACTGAAGACTAGGGTCTTGATGTCCCCAACCACCACTCCAGCCAGCGATCGATCATGGACCGGGGAAAGAATCCGTTGGATGATTGAGAGGGGGGAAGACTCCGTTGGATGATTGAGAGGCAATCTGACACCAAGATGAAACTGTCCAAACCTTCTTCCTTTGCGAGGGAAACTGCACTTCTAATAGCGAGTGCTTCAACAACCTCCGGCACCATGACCTTATCAAGTAACTTGCTGCATGCAGCGAGAAATTTACCATGTGGTCCCTGATCATGACGCCTGCCCCATCCGAGAAGAAGAAGAGAACAAAGCTGCATCCACGATAATGACAACCGTACCAGCCGGCGGCGGAGACCACTGTGTTGTTGAAGAAGAGGTCTCACGTCTATGGTCGTTCGGAGTCTTGAATAGATGCAACAAAATCAACTTGATATACACTTTTATATATTCCGCAAGGCTGCTTGGATGCTATCTTTTTCCTCATTACAGACGACATTGTGTGCCTCCCATAAGTGTCACACTGTAACAACTAGAGTGACCGCTTCTTGGTCATTCGATCTCGCTAGAAAATCCAAAACGCAGGATTTTGGAGTTGAGAAGTGCTTCCTAAGAAGATAAACATGATACACCGCCTTAACTGCTTGCCAAACTTCAGCTGCTTAAGGAAAAAAAAACAATCGCATGTACTGCACTCTCCTCTCTATTGCAGAACAAGCATGCATCGGACACAGGTATGTTGCATCGTCAAAATTGTGATCCACTGGAAAGACAGTCATGTGCCAATCTCCAAAGAGTAATCTTCATTTTCCCCTGGGCTTTGATACTCCATAACCTCTTCCAAATAGTCTCCTCGACAGTGGAGTCCATCAGCAGCCCACGCGTACTCAAGCTTTGCCGTGACACAAACTCCCGAGATCTCACCAAGTTGTAGGTTGATTTGACCATGTAGACCCCGAACTTGCCGTAGGGCCAGGAAGGAAAATTGTCACCTCCATGCCTGCTTAGAGGGATCTGAAGAATGGATACGACAACATCCTCAATAACACTTTTGACCACCTTGGAGTTCCACGATCGGCTATCAACATCAATTAGTGTACTCACAGGTCATTCAAGGAAACATGAACAATATTTTTAACTCGCTCAGGTGTAAAGCCTGGGATCCAATTATCAGAAAGGATCCGTGTTGAAGCTAGGACTGCTACTCAAGGAGGAGGCAGCCCGTGTTGAAGCTAGGACTGCGATGACTACTACTCACGGTGGAGGTGATGGTGCTTCGACTATGGCGAGTAGTGGTGTCGCCGGATCCTCACGATCTGCTCCTCCATCGGGGAAAATCGCCAGGATTAACCAGTGGTTCACCACCAATCTGAGATGCACATGAGGAGCGATGGGTGGGGATGAGCTAACCACAACACAATGGATGTCGACGGTGGGGGAAGAGGGTGGGAGGCTGCCACGTGTACGGGCGCGGGTAGCACATGAGATACGCGTGGTCCACCATGAATGAAACCCGAGGTGGTTACATAAACGCGGGAGCGATCTCCCCTTTGCAACCGCTTTATTAGAACAAGCAAAATTTATGATGGTAAATTCACTAGATCGGTCTTGAGGTGTAATTTTATAATATACAAATTTAATGTTCTATACTTTTTGCTCATATGACGGACAAATATAGTCTTAGCCAAGGCCATGAAAAAAAACGGCTAAAAAAAGTACACAAGGCATGCGAAGGAAACAGGAAGCAAGATCTCGGCCGTGGGCTGGATTACGAATCAGTGGTGTTTCCGGTGTTGGAGTGGGCCGACGCTGATAAGAACTCGGACGGATATACCCACATTAAAAGGGGGCAGGTCGAAAGCCCCACCATAATTCACCCGAATCGAAATCTCTCTCTCATCGAAAGAAAAATCTCTCTCTGGCGATCGAATCTATCGATGGCGATGGCGGCGCTTCGACACGCGACTAGGAGGCTCGCTTGCCAGCGACCGCCCGCGATACATAGGGCGGCCGTTGCGGAGCAGCCACGGCGGCTGTTGAATGGCGGATTGTCTGCAGTAGGCCGCAACTTTTCTCTCGCAAGGGAGCAACAGTGGATGTTGCCGAGGCTCATCCACGGCGGTTCGCGTGCGGTTGGGCGCACATATTCTCGCCAATTTTCCTCCTTCCATGTAAGTGATTCGCTTATGTAAAATATCAGATCTATCTCTCGTTTTTGTTTTTTGTTTTTTTGAGAAAAAGAGCACATAACTCCCTTCACTGGTAAAAAAAATCTGATATTTGAATCATGACACGCCATTGCTTGCTGGCAAGTACTTCTTACTCCCTGCTACTGCAATTCTAAACGTTTATAGATAAAAGGCCAGCCCAACTTTTGAACTAAACTAGAAAGGATCACATGACTTCCTGAGAATTGCGCTTTCTCAGCAAGGATCTAAAGATGTAGTATATTGGGATCGATGTACAGATGATAAGTGCTCGCGCGAAAGACTATATAATTTTAATACTTTTAAAAGTAAGGATGGCAATCCAACAAGATTTATATACGAGAAACAATATTATAATTGTATAGCTTTTTTTAGTCAACCCTTGCTGACATGATACCAAATCGGCCAGTTTTGCTGCCGAGAGGCTTAGCTAGTGCTATATATTACAGCCACTCTAAACTATATGCCAATTTTTTTTTCAGCATGAGCCTAATCCAAGCACCTTTATGGAGAGGGCGAAGGAAACCTTGGAGGTATGCCTTTCAGAACTTTGGTGCCTTCTATATTTTCCTGGAACCTGCTGACTGGAATATGATATTTGGACGCAGTTGTGGGACCGGACTATGACCCTTATTAACAGGACCTCACTTACACTCATCAAACTTGCACTTGTTGGGTTTGTTGTGCTAGATTGTTGTCGGTCTCAATATCTTCTGATGATAGTTCGAGTAATGGTGAGTTTCTAGTCGTGGTATTTCAAATGGAATCTCTCTAGAATGGTTTAAATAGCTTATGTGGATTTCCATTTGCTTTTTATGTGCTCAGTTGGGCCTCGAGCCTCAAGAATGGTTTCTTACAGACGACAAGGAGGATGAGTGTCCCACATGCGGTCACGCCTTAGGCGAAGGAAGGAATGTGTGCCACCACCAGCAGCAGCAGAGCGCGGAAGAAGATGATGCTGGCCGCTAGTTGTGTGGTGTGAGTTAAGTTATTAGAAATGATTCTAACGGGCCGACCTATTTGGGCAAACATTGGTCGCCTTGCGTGATGGCATCTCGCTGCCTTTTTCTCCACGTGCGCATTGGGTTGCACTTGGAATGTGAAAGTTCAATGTCGGTAACTTAGAGGGCGATGTCAGTAGGTTCTACAAAATTTTACTTACTTGTTTGCAATTTTAGGTTATGCGGATAAATAATGTGGCCTAATGCAAACTAAGGGCCACTTCATTTGGGCTTATGCTTATAGAGAAGCCAGCTTATAGATTTCGGTGGGGAGAAACTCCGGTGGGGAGAAGCTCCAAGAAACACTTCGTCCTCTTCTTTTGGGCTTATGAAACATAGACTTGTCTGTTGTGCAATGTCCGTAGTGCCCCTAAATTTAATGTGCAGCTGATTATTGGTTCCATAGTGAGATTTTCTGTTTTAATTAATACATAGAATACACATCATTAGAAAAGGAATTATCTGAACATGTATACAACATGAACACTTCGTTCCCTTCAAAGAATACAGATCGAGGAACAACAGGGGCGGGGGAGGCGGTGCCCGCGAGCGGTGGTGGAGCGGTAGGGCGAGGGCGGCAGGGCCGGCGAGCGGAGGCTGCGAGCGGCGGGGGAGGGGAAGGCAGCGCCGTCGAGCGGTGGTGGAGCGGCAGGGGCGGGAGCGGCAGGGCCGGCGAGCGGCGGCTGCAAGCGGCGGGGGCTGGGGAGGCAGCGCCGGCGAGCGGTGGTGGAGCGGCAGGGACGGGGCGGAAGCGCCGATGGGTAGCCGGCAAGCGATGGCTGCGAGCGGCGGGGGCAGGGGAGGCAGCGCCGGCAGGAGCGACGGGCTACGGCTTGTAGCTTTCTCGATGCGGGAGAGGCCGAGGGTGCTCGATTGATTTTCGTGGTCAACCGTTTTCTCACGTGGAGGGGCAATATGTTGTAAATTATACCAAACTGGAGGGCAAGTTGACGTACCGGTTCGGTTCCCTCAGGCAGAAGCTCGGGAAACTGCTCTCCCTCAGTTTCTAGAATTACACTAAAAATTGGCTTCTCGGTGGAAATAAGCCTATGTTAAGCCACAGACTTCTTTTGGGCTTCTCCTGTTTGGCACCTAGAAGCAGCTCTAGAAGCCCAAAAGAAGTGGCCCTAAGTGGAACACCATATATGACAAAAATATATATATCAAGAACTTCAACCTCGATGGCTATGACCAATTAAACAAGTGGAAAAAATACCCGAAGCACGCGACGACGATAATGTATCCCGATATTCATTTTCTTTTTTTGTGAGAATTCAACACTTTATTGATCAAATAATGTCAATACAAAGTTTGTCGCAGATAAACTCTGAGACCAAATCACGAAAGAAAATACTACCAAAGCTTTCAGCTCTACGAGCTAAACAATGTGCTGAATTATCACGAAAGAACACTGATCCAGACGATTTTAAGTCTCAATCTGGGTACGTGTTTATTTTGAACTAGTTACGCGCCGGTACCCTTCCATATGGTCAGGCGCTGGACGCCGTATGGGGGACGAGTGGAGATGCTCTGGTCGGTCTTTTCCCTTTCCTTGTTTCCTTAGCTTTGTTTGTGATAAAACTGAACAGATGCTGTGTGTTTCAGTTATGTGATGTAATAAAATGGGGAAATATATCCCAGTTGGGAAAAAAAAGATGTACGAATTCGTTGGTTGGGTTTCCTGCTTCTCGTTGACATCCGCTCCACGTCCGCACGCTTGCGGTTGTTACTTTTTGTGTCAACACGAATTCGTTGGTTGGCTGACATCCAACCAGATCGATGGATTCAACTGGAGCGGTGGAGCGAGAGAGGGATAGGAAAAAAGAAGCGCCCCTTCTCCGGCCGTTGCAGTTGGCCAGGCTCCAGCGGCCGTCACCGATCAACGTACCGTAGATGTTTCCGTAACCAAAGAGCATGTAGGTTTAGGATTGCCGATTCGAGAGAGAGCTCGTTTATGTGGAAAACAAAAGTGTGACTGCGTTTTGCGTATGACTATGAAAGGAATTATGCGTGATGTCCTCTATTCGATTATCACGATTTAGCACGACTGCTCTTTTAGCCTACTCTAGATCGTTCCCTCACCGTTTACACATGCGCTTGATACTTCTGTCATCTTATAAATATCACCATTTGGATTAAGTTCAAGACCGAGCACACAGTAGCAGAGACAGAAAACGTGAGTTGGGTGGGTGCCAAAGGGTCTGGGGAGTTGAACTCGAGAGCGAGCGAGCGAGCGCGAGGGAGAAGCCTCCGACCCGCCTCGCCGGCGGCCTGCCACCGGCGGTGCTGCTGGTGGGTGTGGGTGGGCGGGCTGCCCCTCGCCTTCTTCGTCGCCGTCTACTCCTCCTGCTCCCAGTACGTGCATGCGCGCTACCTCCGCTTTCTCCCCTGCTTCGTGTCCACCCTCCTGATGGTCTTCGTTGGTTGGGTTTCCTGCAGCACCGGTGAGCGGGATGGACGCGGACGGCGACGAGGTCCTCTGAGCGCTCTCGAGCTTCCTCCCCGTCCCGGTAAGCACAAACAACCACCTCCAATCGAGCCCCTATGACGACGAACCACATCCCACTCAAATTGCCATAGCCTGTAGGTGCCACCAACTTCTTGCAACACAACCAAACCCTGAGCTAGGCCATAATTACTTCTAGTACTTGGAGGGGATTGATTTTCGGGGTCTAGTTCAAGATCCCGGAAAAATTCCCCAATTGTTCGCTCACCAAGCCGATTTTGGGTGGGATAATCCCAAGATATCGCCCACAGAACCTCCTCGTTGTGCACTCCACCATAACAGTGGATTGAGATGGAATTATTTGAAGGGATTGGGTGAACCGAATGGTTTCACCAAATCCCTCCAATCTGTGATCCCCTTGGGGATTGGCTCCCACTGAGCTCCTATAACGTGAGCTAATGGGAATGCTTAGTTCCCTTGGCTAGCTCTGCCTACATTGCTAAGGGCAAAGCAAATCAAAAATTACTTGGGTACTTAAATTGCCCAACCGTGAGTAAATGGGAATTCTTGGTTCCCTTGGCTAGCTCTGCCTACATTTGCTAAGGGCAAAGCAAATAAAAAAGAAGTGCTTGTGCACTTAAATTTCCCAACCGTGAGTTAATGGGAATGCTTGGTTCCCTTGGTTAGCCTTGCCTATGTTTGCTAAGGGCAAAGCAAATGAAAAAGTACTTGTACTTTTCCCTGAAAGTACGGATCATATGGTCAGTGGAAAGCTGATCCTTGTTCTTGGAGTATCTCTCCACAAAAGCAAGAAGTTTGGCTCACTTGTGCAAGGCATGAGCCTTGCTCGTGGAGGATTACTATCCTTGAGGCAGTTTTTTCTTAATTAAGCCTACTCAAGTGGCAAGGCAATCCTTGCTATTGGAGGAGAGCAAGTTTCACTCTCCCTCAAAATCTAGTATTGCCTTGCTCCATTTTACCAAAGATTATATTTTTCTTCTCAAAATTAATTAATTACTTGATTAATTTATCTAAAAGCAAGACTAAGCTACGAGTAAGGTGATTCTTGCTAGTGGGGGAGAGCCAAATGGCTCTCCCTCGAAATCAAGGAAATCTTTGCTCGTTTAAGATATTCAAAGGGCAATGCAATCCTTGCTATTGGAGGAGACCAAATTTTGCTCTCCCTCAAAACCAAGGATTGCACTGCTCATTTTACCAAAGAGCATGTTTTGCTCCTCAAAATAAATTAATTACTTGATGAATTTATCTGAAAGCAAGGCTAAGCTATGGGTAGATGATCCTTGCTAGTGGGGGAGAGCCATTTGGCTCTCCCTCGAAATCAAGGAAATCTTTGCTCATTTAAGATATTCAAAGGGCAAGGCAATCTTTGCTAGTGGAGGATAGCAAGTTTTGCTCTCCCTCAAAATCAAAGATTGCCTTGCTCATTTTTACCAAAGAGCATATTTGCTTCTCAAAATAAATTAGTTACTTGATGAATTTATCTAAAAGCAAGGCTAAGCTATGGGCAAGGTGATCCTTGCTAGTGGTGGAGAGCCAAATGGCTCTCCCTCGAAAACAAGGAAATCTTTGCTCATTTATAATATTCAAATGGCAAGGCAATCTTTGCTAGTGGAAGAGAGCAAAAATTTTGCTGTCCCTCACAAGCAAGTATTGCCTTGCTCACTTTGCGCAACATTGAGGCTATGCAAAGGGCATGTCAGATTCTTGCTAGTGAGAAAGCAAACTGGTTGATCTAACTATTCTTGTTAGAGTTACTTTGATCAAAGTTCAAGAATCAGTGTTCTTAGCCTTACCCATAGCTTAGCGTTGCTTTCATATAGAATGGAGGGTGGGTGGGTAACTCTGCCTATGCTATGCATAGCCGGTCCCAAGCCCGGGAAAAAAGAGGAGGGACCAAAACCATCCAATTAAGGGTAGATGTGGATTTTTATTAAAAAATTAATTATGCTGATTGTGTTTTTTACAATGTAAAATGCCTAGGAAGAACAAAACTCTAGACTGGAAGAGATTAGTAAAAGATAAATCACGTAGGGGATGGAAAAAAGAGTTCCATTGTTTCTATCTAGAATTATCTCCTAGTGAGCTTCTGCTTTCATCATTCCGTTGCACATATTTTGGTCCTTTAGGAGTATAGTTTTTCCCTGGGTGATAATCAAATGGAGATTGTGTTTTGATAAATGACTGCAGCTTGGTGAGCATTTGAGAGCATAATGTGCAAATCATAGTGGTGTTCAGGTGCTATACTGGAGTGGTATTTTACATGGTAAGAATTTAGTGGCTAGAGTTATTGGGAGATCCCATATATACGAAAGATTTCCCAACTTCATTGCGATATCGTTTTCTTCTTCTTTTGTTTCACGAGACATCGGCACATAGTTTTGGCACTCGAGTAACACATGGTCTAAGTTGTGAAGGATTTGTTGCCTGTTAGTTTAGTTGCCAATTTTAGGAGATGAGAGCCCCCTCCCACCCCTCCCGCCGGCGACCCCCGTTCGCCTGAGTTCTGTCGCCGTCACCGCCGCTCGCCGGAGAGAGCTCGTCATGGGATCTCCTTCTTCCTCGTCGCAGTCACGGCGGTGGGCGGATTACACTGACAACGACGAGGAGGCTTCGCCCAGGTCCTACTGTGAGGTGCTCCGCAGTGGAACGCCGCCGGTGGGCGCGCGCTCGAGGGCTCCGCCGCCACCTCCATCCAGATCTCCCCCTTCCGGCCCTCGCGGCGTGGTCCCGCAGTCATCTAGCCCTGGGGGCGGGGTTCCGCCGGCGGCCGCCGCGCGTAGGCCCTGGGGCGTGGTTGATGGGCTGTGTCCCGTCGCCTCTTCGGTGGAGCCAGCTCCGCCTCCTCCGACGGCGGCGAGGGTGCCGGCGCGTGGCGCTGCGCCGTGGATCGCGGCGTGTGGCCGCAAGCGGGCACGGAAGCAACAGCAGACGCTGCCCGCGTGGAACATCCGCTCCGGCCTCCCCACCAACCTCGCCGGGGCGTGCTTCAACTGCACCAGGACGTGCCACATCTCGGCGGACTGCACCTATGAGACGGTGTGTTTGCGCTGCGGCGAGGAGGGGCACCATGCCCGTGAGTGCCCCCAGAATCGGCGTGCTGGCGGCGAGCGTCGTGGCGACGTGCGGGGCGAGTGCGCTGCTGGGCCATCTGCTCCCGCGGTGCTTCCCGTTCAGCAGCGTCTTGGCCCTAGGGACCAGGCGCCGGCCGCGGTCGTGGAGAGGATCCCGTCGCCGGACGGTAGGGATCGTGGGAAGGCGCCAATGGTGCCTGTGGAGGAGGCTCGTCTGGCTTATCGCATCCCGGCGCACCAAAGGCTTGGCCTTGGGAGGTCTCCACCTCGTCGAGCTCGCTCGCCAACACCGCCACGTCGAGCATGCTCGCCGCCACCGTCTCGACGAGACAGGGAGCGCTCGCCGTCATCGCCGCGTCGGGCTAGGGTGCGGTCGCCGCCACCTGTGGAATCCGTCGGCTCCCGGGTGGCTGCGCAGCGCGACGCACGTGGAGTTGTCTTGCCGGCGGCCTCTCCTTTGACGAGGGACGCGGCCTGCCCGTCTTCGTCGCATCTACCTGTGCGCGGAGGCTCGCCGTGCGACGTCTCAAGGGGCCATGCAGATGCGGCGGCCGCTGGCTCGCGAGATGCGATGCTCGCGCCTGGTGAGCGTAGGGCTGTCCCTCCGGACCGCTTTCGGCTGGCGCGGAGTACGGTGGTCGGTCGCGTCTTCATTCCCCGCTCGGAGGAGATTGCTGCTGCTGAGGATGCACTCCGATACGCCCTCGTCGCCTTCGTCTCCGGCAAGCGTGAATATGTGACCTTGAGCGAGGCCGGCTCGGCTCTCGCGGAAAGGGTTCCGAGAGGGCGGCTGATAATTTCACGGTGCACCGCTCGTGGCCGGCGGACTTCCTGTTCGTTTGTAGCAGCAGGAGGGTCAGGGATGAGATCCTGGCGGCGGACGCTCCGCGGGGAAGAGATTTCTCCCTGCGCTTCTCGCCGTGGAACCGGCAACTCCAGGCCATGCACTGCAAGCTTCGCTACCGAGTGCATTTCGAGCTCCAGGGCGTTCCGGCGCATGCATGGAATCGCTCTACGGCTGAGGCGGTGCTCAGCTCCGATGCGTGGGTCGAGTGCATTGGCGCCTCGACGGCGAAGCGGGAGGATCTGGGGCTGTTCAAGGTGGTAGGTTGGACGGATGACCCCTCCGTCTTCCCCAAGGACGTCGACATTCTGATCGAGGAGCCGGATGATTTGATGGAGGAGGACGAAGGTCTCGTGTTGCCTGGTTTGGCGCTCATCCCGCTTGAGAAGACGATGCTTCGCAACCGAGTTTCCGTGCGCGTCGCTCATGCTGAGGACATGATCCCACCGGCTGCTGACGACGACGATGGATTCTGCGGCGACGAAGATTTTGGGGGCGGTGACCGTGGTCCAGGACGGTCCTCGCGTGGTTCTGGGCGCCAGCCTGACCGTGGTTCTGGAGATCGGAGAGGCGACGATCGTGATCCTTTCAGGCATGATACCCTCCGTCGGCGTGCTGGCGGCGGTTGGGGTGGAAGCCGCCGCGTCGCCATTAACACGGCGGCGCAGGTCTTGCCGTGGCCGATGCTGGCGCCTGAGGTTGAAGATGATGGAGCGGCCTACGTGGAAAGCGGTCGGTGCCCAGAGAGGCTGTCGGCGGAAAGCGGTCAAGACCTGCATGCGAGTCAGGTCGTGGCGGGCCCCTCTCCTAGCCCATTGGTTGGCGCCATGCCGTTGGCCAACCCCCCGTCTCCACGCGTCAGTTTCAGGCTGGTTGGGCCGGATATTCCAGGAGGATCCGGCTCTGGTCCCATCCTTCCGTTTGGAGCCACGCCTGCAGCCGCCCCCGCGTCGCCACGTGCCCCTCCTTTGGGCGTAGATCCTTCCAAAACGGATGCCCCTGATCCGCCTTTTTCTCCTGGTGTGGAGCCCACCCCTGCATGGCCGCTGCCCTCTCTGGATGTTGCTAGGAGGACCTCCATTGACCGGTCTCTGACCACTCTGCAGCCGCCACGTGTCCTGGAGGCAGATAGTGAGTGGGAGGAAGGAGAATGCCGTATGTGTTGCTCTTCAGACTCGGGTTTTGCTTCTGACACTGACAGTGTGGTGCGCTGGAAGAACTGCCAGCTGCCAGATGCTGGTTTGCTGCCTTCCCCAGCTGGATCCCCGCGGTGCCTAACCCCGCGGTCCAGCTCGGATGAGTCCGCCTCGGTCGGATCCCCTAGATCCGTGCTGGAGACCTTCCCTGTCAGCATCTCGCCTCCTGACAGAGCTGGTCTTTCCTCCAGACTGCCTGTCGTGGATCAGATCCGCCAGCCGCTCAGCGTGGACTTCACAGACTTCCGTGATGCCTGCAGGAAGCACGTCTCTCCGGTGTTGGCCATGCCTGCCAAGAAGACCAGGAAGAAGAAGACCTATACTGGCCCGGTGAGGTGTAGTGGCAGAATTCACGGCCGGCTTTCGGCAGGAGCGCCTTTCAGCCAGCAGCAGCGTACGCTAATGACCAGACTTGGCCTGGCCCGTGATACGCGTACAACACGCGTCCGTTGGGAACCCCAAGAGGAAGGTGTGATGCGTACAGCGGCAAGTTTCCCTCAGTATGAAACCAAGGTTTATCGAACCAGTAGGAGCCAAGAAGCACGTTGAAGGTTGATGGCGGCGGGATGTAGTGCGGCGCAACACCAGAGATTCCGGCGCCAACGTGGAACCTGCACAACACAACCAAAGTACTTTGCCCCAACGAAACAGTGAGGTTGTCAATCTCACCGGCTTGCTGTAACAAAGGATTAACCGTATTGTGTGGAAGATGATTGTTTGCAGAAAACAGTAGAACAGTATTGTAGTAGATTGTATTTCAGTAAAGAGAATTGGACCGGGGTCCACAGTTCACTAGAGGTGTCTCTCCCATAAGATAAATAGCATGTTGGGTGAACAAATTACAGTTGGGCAATTGACAAATAGAGAGGGCATGACCATGCACATACATATTATGGTGAGTATTGTGAGATTTAATTGGGCATTACGACAAAGTACATAGACCGCCATCCAACTGCATATATGCCTAAAAAGTCCACCTTCAGGTTATCATCCGAACCCCTCCAGCATTAAGTTGCAAAGCAACAGGACAATTGCATTAAGTATGGTGCGTAATGTAATCAACAACTACATCCTTAGACATAGCATCAATGTTTTATCCCTAGTGGCAACAGCACATCCATAACCTTAGAGGTTCTTGTCACCCCTCCGCATTCACGGAGACATGAACCCACTATCGAGCATAAATACTCCCTCTTGGAGTTACTAGCATCAACTTGGCCAGAGCATCTACTAATAACGGAGAGCATGCAAGATCATAAACAACACATAGACATAGCTTTGATAATCAACATAACAAGTATTCTCTATTCATCGGATCCCAACAAACGCAACATATAGAATTACAGATAGATGATCTTGATCATGTTAGGCAGCTCACAAGACCCGACAATTAAGCACAATGGGGAGAAGACAACCATCTAGCTACAGCTATGGACCCATAGTCCAGGGGTAGACTACTCACACATCACTCCGGAGGCGACCATGGCGGCGTAGAGTCCTCCGGGAGATGAATCCCCTCTCCGGAAGGGTGCCGGAGGCGATCTCCTGAATCCCCCGAGATGGGATTGGCGGCGGCGGCGTCTCAGTAAGGTTTTCTGTATCGTGGCTCTCGGTACTGGGGGTTTCGCGACGGAGGCTTTAAGTAGGCGGAAGGGCAAGTCATGAGGGGGCACGAGGGCCCCACACCACAGGTCGGCGCGGCCAAGGGGGAGGCCGCGCCGCCCTAGGGTTTGGCCACCTCGTGGCCCCACTTTGTCTCCTCTTCGGTCTTCTGGAAGCTTCGTGGCAAAATAGGACCCTGGGCGTTGATTTCGTCCAATTCCGAGAATATTTCGTTACTAGGATTTCTGAAACCAAAAACAGCAGTAAAACGAGCAATTGGCACTTCGGCATCTTGTTAATAGGTTAGTTCCAGTAAAATGCACGAATATGACATAAAGTGTGCATAAAACATGTAGATAACATCAATAATGTGGCATGGAACATAAGAAATTATCGATACGTTGGAGACGTATCAGCATCCCCAAGCTTAGTTTTGCTCGTCCCGAGCAGGTAAAACGATAACAAAGATAATTTCTGGAGTGACATGCCATCATAACCTTGATCATACTATTTGTAAAGCATATGTAGTGAATGCAGCGATCAAAACAATGTATATGACATGAGTAAACAAGTGAATCATATAGCAAAGACTTTTCATGAATAGCACTTCAAGACAAGCATCAATAAGTCTTGCATAAGAGTTAACTCATAAAGCAATAATTCAAAGTAAAGGTGTTGAAGCAACACAAAAGAAGATTAAGTTTCAGCGGTTGCTTTCAACTTGTAACATGTATATCTCATGGATATTGTCAACATAGAGTAATATAATAAGTGCAATATGCAAATATGTAGGAATCAATGCACAGTTCACACAAGTGTTTGCTTCTTGAGGTGGAGAGAAATAGGTGAACTGACTCAACATTGAAAGTAAAAGAATGGTCCTCCATAGAGGAAAAGCATCGATTGCTATATTTGTGCTAGAGCTTTGATTTTGAAAACATGAAACAATTTTATCAACGGTAGTAATAAAGCATATGTATCATGTAAATTATATCTTACAAGTTGCAAGCCTCATGCATAGTATACTAATAGTGCCCGCACCTTGTCCTAATTAGCTTGGACTACCGGATCATCACAATGCACATGTTTTAACCAAGTGTCACAATGGGGTACCTCTATGCCGCCTCGTACAAAGGTCTAAGGAGAAAAGCTCGCATTGGATTTCTCGCTATTGATTATTCTCAACTTAGACATCCATACCGGGACAACATAGACAACAGTATAATGGACTCCTCTTTTATGCATAAGCATGTAACAACAATTAATAATTTTCTCATTTGAGATTGAGGATATATGTCCAAAACTGAAACTTCCACCATGGATCATGGCTTTAGTTAGCGGCCCAATGTTCTTCTCTAACAATATGCATGCTTAACCATAAGGTGGTAGATCGCTCTTACTTCGTACAAGACGAACATGCATAGCAACTCACATGAAATTCAACAAAGAATAGTTGATGGCGTCCCCGTAAACATGGTTATCGCACAACATGCAACTTAATAAGAGATAAAGTGCATAAGTACATATTCAATACCACAATAGTTTTTAAGCTATTTGTCCCATGAGCTATATATTGTAAGGCGAATGATGGAATTTTAAAGGTAGCACTCAAGCAATTTACTTTGGAATGGCGGAGAAATACCATGTAGTAGGTAGGTATGGTGGACACAAATGGCATAGTGGTTGGCTCAAGTATTTCGGATGCATGAGAAGTATTCCCTCTCGATACAAGGTTTAGGCTAGCAAGGCTTATTTGAAACAAACACAAGGATGAAGCGGTGCAGCAAAACTCACATAAAAGACATATTGTAAACATTATAAGAATCTACACCGTCTTCCTTGTTGTTCAAAACTCAATACTAGATATTATCTAGACTTTAGAGAGACCAAATATGCAAACCAAATTTTAGCATGCTCTATGTATTTCTTCATTAATGGGTGCAAAGCATATGATGCAAGAGCTTAAACATGAGCACAACAATTGCCAAGTATCACATTACCCAAGACATTTATAGCAATTACTACATGTATCATTTTCCAAATCCAACCATATAACAATTTAACGAAGAAGAAACTTCGCCATGAATACTATGAGTAGAAGCTAAGGACATACTTGTCCATATGCTACAGCGGAGCGTGTCTCTCTCCCATAAAGTGAATGCTAGGATCCATTTTATTCAAACAAAACAAAAAACAAAAACAAACCGACGCTCCAAGCAAAGCACATAAGATGTGACGGAATAAAAATATAGTTTCAGGGAGGAACCTGATAATGTTGTCGATGAAGAAGGGGATGCCTTGGGCATCCCCAATCTTAGACGCTTGAGTCTTCTTAGAATATGCAGGGGTGAACCACCGGGGCATCCCCAAGCTTAGAGCTTTCACTCTCCTTGATCATGTTGCATCATACTCCTCTCTTGATCCTTGAAAACTTCCTCCACACCAAACTCGAAACAACTCATTAGAGGGTTAGTGCACAATAAAAATTAACATATTCAGAGGTGACACAATCATTCTTAACACTTCTGGACATTGCATAAAGCTACTGGACATTAATGGATCAAAGAAATTCATCCAACATAGCAAAAGAGGCAATGCGAAATAAAAGGCAGAATCTGTCAAAACAGAACAGTTCGTATTGACGAATTTTAAAATGGCACCAGACTTGCTCAAATGAAAATGCCCAAATTGAATGAAAGTTGCGTACATATCTGAGGATCACGCAAGTAAATTGGCATATTTTTCTGAGCTACCTACAGAGAGGCAGGTCGGAATTCGTGACAGTAAAGAAATCTGAAACTGCGCAGTAATCCAAATCTAGTATGAACTTTTCTATCAAAGACTTTACTTGGCACAACAAAACACA